>NW_008665358.1:86683-95184 GCF_000695815.1 Acanthisitta chloris | reverse complement strand
GAGGTCTCTTCCAACCCGGTTGAGTCTGTGATTCTAATCAACCCAGAAACACTTCTACATCCTTTCCCACTGTAATGGCAAACCTCTGAGCTTGAAACTGATCTCAGTTACATCAGCATAAATCCTGACTAATGCCATCAAATTATGCAACTCATAGTAATTATTTTAAGGGAAACAAAACTAGATTCCAGCTCAATGAATCCTAAAAGCCAGATGAGTCTTAATGTAGTCATATAATTCCATTTTATGAGCCAAAACCCAAGTGAGCAGCAGCACTAACTGACCCTCAGCATACACTCTCATCACAAGTAAATTACACAATATTACTATTAACTTTTTCATTAGTGTTGCAAAGAACTATTAAATTTTTTTATTTGGAATCAGCTGAGTGCAATAACTGTGTAATCACCAGAAATAGTGCCATTTTTGCCAACTGTTGGTTATGTAATGACAGATTAATAACAAGGATACCTGTGCACAAAGCAACACTCCCTAGATCTATTCTTGTATCCAGAACACTAAGGGGCTGAGAAGCTCTTTGATACCAGATCAAAAGATATGGCTATATAATTTAATCACTACAGGGCCCACGACAAGTACTCTGAAGGGAAGTTCAGCTCCTCAGTACCAAAGTAACTCCAGTAAAAAGCAGGAACACACATTTGAAACAGGCTGTCCCAGGCTTGATGGCAGCTTTGACCACCTTGGTCAGCATTACCAGAACTTCAGGGGGCAAATGTGCAAAGCTGTCAGGTGCACCTCAGCACTAAACTGTAGCAAGTAAAACAACAGCAGCACTGCTGAATTGGGCTGGTCCCAGCACTGAGGGGGCTGCAGAAAATCTGAATGAAAAAGCCAGCCTGTAGCAGCAATCACTTTTTTTTCCTGGAGAATGACTAGTACCTCTGAGAGGTTTGTTGTCTTCTTACTCCTGTCTACTCAGCAAAACAACTACCTTGCCCAGCTATGTCATTTATCCAGAAAAAGGAACCCCTGAGAAGAACTGCAAGGTTTTATTCCAGTATGAAGCACAGATCTGCCTCTTGGCAAAACAAGTGCCTAGAATGTGTTTAAACATGAGACTCTCTGAGATGAATGTGGCAGCAAGGGCAATCGCTATCTTCCTCAAGGTATCCTTGCATCAAACAAGCTGTCATGAGACAGAGGAAGATGAAACCCTCTCCCTCTTTCTGGTCTGATTCAAGTGCATACTGCATGGGCTTCACGTTGTGACTCTTTTTTCACTGAGGTGGAATTTCAGTTCTAGGACAAGAACCATAAAAACTAACCATACGTGCAGTCTATAAGGCTCACCCAACTATGCTTCCTTCTTTTATGCAGGGATTCCCAAACATTCTGTTGAAGACATAATGCATTTTAAATGCAACAGAGAGAGTGCTCAGCACAACAGGAAAAAAAATCCAACCATGCAACTGTGGGTTCCTGCTTAAGTTATCTAAGGTTTTGGCAAGATCCTCTTACATCAGCATATGTGTAGTTTAGAGGACAGATTGCTCTATCCAAGTCTCTGCTTCTCCCTCAATCTTTTGACCTTCTCATGGCAGTCCCTCTCAAATTGGGTACACAAAAGTAGAAGCTTCCAAAATAAAACAAAGCCCTAATTATTCCCCTAATTTTTACACGAGGGTAGCAATTAGTTTACAGTCTGTTGCAATGAGCTCCTGTGTGGCTTGTGTAACAAATGAGGTCCCTTCAATTAGATGGTCATTGCCAGCAGTGACTTAATTGCCAGTCGTAATTTATTTTTGCTCCAAACACATCGCTGGCATTACTTGATCACAGAGCTTGTCTTGTGCTTTCAAGATTCAGGGAAAATGAGTGTTTGCTATATGTGACTGGTACACGAAGAAGTAAGGCCTAGATTTTTTTTTAAAGTCCTTAGGTACCTGGGTCCCATTTGTACAGCTGAGAACCTTTAGAATGCTGGCCCCAAATAACCTGGGGCTTGTAGTCTTTGTTTCTCTACTGCCTTTGGGTACACGCTTAACCAGTTACGCCAACTACTACAAGAAGCCACAAAACCACCATAGAACTGAGTCACCATTAAAACAAGAGCCGTTTTGTCAAACTAAATCTTTTGGATTTCATATCCATATGGATTAGTGTTGTTGGAAGTACATGATACAGCAATAAATGGCTAGTATTTTACATAACCCAATGTGTAAGAGTTGATGCAGAAGATCTACCAAGAAGACATCATTCTAAGCAACATGATTTTTGTGCCAGTATTAGTTAGTGAACACCATCTCTCTGGGGAGAAAGGAAGAGCACCACACCAGATCTCACAACAGAACCTATATGACTTCTAGCAGCTGTACTCTCCACTCACCACTTAGAGAGACACACCAGTTACACTCAGCAGCATTTCATAAATCCGAACACATCACAGATTGGCAATGCAGCAAAAATATTTAGAAATTTAGTATTGAATTTTTCTTAAAACCCTTGGATATGAATTAAAACAAACCCAGCAGGCTTCAGCTCATTGTGAATAATTTAGCAGAATGCTGAAGACCAAAGTGCAGCACACAGACCTTCAGAATCCTCTAGCAGGAAAAGTGGTTCCCTCACAGCTGTTGGTGACTGAATCAAGGAAACAGGTAAACACAGAGACCTGGCAGGTCAGCCTATTTTAGGCAAAATTTAAAGGTTAACGTCTCTTTTCTTAAAAATAAAATGTTGCTGACCTTTGTCCTTATAAATCATTCTGGAAATTAAAATATCCACCAAAATCAGTCATTAAGGCAGTAAGTTTTCACAAAAGCTTGCTGACACTGCACCCCCAACCTGAACTTCTAATCTGTGGTATTTCCAGAAAGTATACATTTCCCATCTCCTGACCGACTTGCTGGTTTCCTGATTAACTATATAGGCCAATGGTGAGGGACAATGAGGGGAATCATGGAAAAGAAAAAAAAAAAAGAAAAAAAGGAAAACATCTATAACTATTTAGAAAAAAAATATGAACATATCTTTTGTCTTCTCTGGATCTGCCATCCTGTTGAAATAAAAGGTTTTCCAGGAGATTAATCCCCAGCTGGTAAAGGTTTGACTGTTTTTGGATATCTGAATTTTTTCTCTGCCTTCTTAATCTATTCCCAGCAGTCTCATCCCATTTCTTCACAACCAGTGGAAGATCCCACCTTAGTGACAGATCTGTGACTTAAGAGGATAATTATCCTTTGTGAAAGACATCTTTATAAAAAGACAAAAAGCAGAGTCTTTCAAGGATAGCAGAGAACACTATTGACTCTTCCCTCACCATCTCCCCAGACTAGTACTGAGAACACTGGCATGTGCCTGGTATGTTTGTATGAACTATTGTTCCATAGGCCCATCCAACACACCGAAAGCCAAACCAGTCAAAGGTGCTCATAAAAAGAGGGGAAATCCTAAACAAAAGCAAGCCAGAGAGACTGCCAGGGGTCTCTACCCCTTTCTAGAGGCTTAGCACATCCTTCAGCAGTGATGATCTTTGAAAAAGAAGCATACAGCCCCACCTGACCACCCCACGAGTGCTGCCTGGGAATCTGCCAGCGTGAGCCACAGCAGGGGACAGCGCTCGCAGTGCTTTGGAACAGGAGCTGGTCTCTCCTGCCAGGTAACTGCTGATATGCAGAACAGCAGCCAGCATGGATTAAGAGCTTCTGAGGATGCCGTCAGAAGAAATGTGCTGTTCATTTGATACTTACAAATATTCTTACTATGTGCTTATGTTTTCACTGCTATATGAAAGCTGTTTTCATCAACGAAAGCCCACAGAGGATATAGATTAAAATAATAATACTAAAAAAAAAGTCCCAGCAACAAAAACCCTTCTGGCTTAACATAATTTTTCTTAGAACCTGATTAATCAATCATGATGAAAGGCACTGAAGTGTGTTGCTGACAATGTTATGACAAAAAAAAGCCTGTGGGCTCAGCTCTCAGCTGGTGTAAGAAGGTCACTCTATGCCTCACTGCTTTTCTCCAATACTCTTTCTGTGATTCTTGTGCCGAGTTGGTTAGACAATTGTAGGCTTTGTACCGTGGAGGTATTTTGTATATTGCTTTCCGAGCTGATGACACTTCTGATCAGTTTGCTTTGCTGGAAGCCCTCTCCTTTGCTACTCAGGATGATGCATGAGGTATAAACAACTGGTTTACTGTCTGACTGTAGCACTGAGTTCACTGCATGGACAGGTAGGAAAAACACTATTAGTAGAGTGAGTTGAGCAAGAGCTAGTACCGTTGCCAGACAATAAACATGCATCCCCACAAAGCACCAATGAATAGTATAAACACATTTCAGTTCTTTCTGTAAAGAAGCCTTAATTTCCTCCAACTGTGCATAGCTGGTGGCTTAATGATCCACAGGCTACAACAGCATATTCTGGAGGTCATCTGTGAATTATTTTTTTTCTCAGTTCATCAGGTCACCATATCTCATAATTAAAAGGTAGTTTTTTGTCAAGTAAAGCTATTGTACATTTGGCATTTCCAGTTTTAGATTTGGCCCTGGGCTCAAAATAAGATGCAAAGCTCCTACTTTGAAGGACATGGAACTGTTGGAGCAAGTCCGGAGGAGGGTCACAAAGTTGATAAGAGGACTGGAGCATCTCCCCTATGAAGACAGGCTGAGGAAGTTGGGGCTGTTCAGCCTGGAGAAGAGAAGACTGCATGGAGACCTCATAGCAACTTTTCAATATCTGAAGGGCCTACAAGGAGCTGGAGAGGGACTCTCTGTTAGGAACTGCAATGCTAGGATAAGGGGTAATGTGTTCAAACTGAAGGAGGGTAAGTTTAGGCTGGATGTGAGAAAAAAGTTTTTTACTCTATAGGTGGTGAGTCACTGGAACAGACTGCCCTGGGATGTGGTGGCTGCCCTGACCCTGGCAGTGTTCAAGGCCAGGCTGGATGAGACCTTGAGCAACTTGATCTAGTGAGGAGGTGTCCCTGCCCAGGGCAAGGGGGTGGGACTAGATGATCTGTAAGGTCCATTCCAACCCCTAAATTCTATGATTCTATGATTCTACTTGCAAAACGTTCTTGAGCACAGATTGGATTATACTTTGTGTGCAGTTCTTTAGAAGCTTCTATCTGAAATGCCTCAATTAGCATCAGAAAAATCAAGATATTTGTTAATGTGAAATGAAAGAATTTCTATTTCAGATCTGATTTTGCACAGGTGCAGCTCTGTACCTCATTAGACTTAAGAACTCTTTGTTTGGAACTTAAATATTTGCCCTTCTAGCCCACATGGTAGTTAGCATCTGAGCTGGCCAGACACTTGCAGGAAAGCAGTAATACATCTTCCTTTAACATAAAACACATATTGAAGCACATCAGGAGACCACTATTTCTCTCATAGTTACTCAACCTGGATGGTACTGCAAAAACGTATATATTAGACATATTCTGCCAAACTCTATCACTTGCTGCATCTTTCAGGGTCTCTCTTTGACCCTTCCACTAGCCTGTAAGAGCATGTCAGGGTACAGCTGATCCACACACTGTAACTGATTGCTCCAGAGCCCATTTCTGGTCCTCTAGCCTTCAGGAAGCAATCTCAGCCAGCTCACCCAGCCTTGCCAGCTAGGGTCAACCCTGGATCAGCCATGCACGCCTGCAGTCAAACTGCATATTGTAGGGTCTAATGGTCCTGCAACTAGAATTCAAGTATTTCCATCTTGGCTATCCCTTATAAATATTTTATCGGTTCCTTAGACAACACATTGTGCAGCAGTAATTCTCTACTATGAGCCTTCTAACTGAGAAGATACTTCACCTGCATACTGAACACATGTCCCAGTCATTAGCAATACCATCAGACTGGTTCCCAGTTTATCCTTTTAAGGCTGTTCTTAGACACTGCCAATCTATACAACTGTCCTGGCACCTTGGGCAGACCTTTAATAACCCTTCACTAAACCAGAGACCTCCTACTCATTAGTGCAGCATCTAATTGCTCATGTCACACTTCAGACTTACTGAGTTGCACAGCACCATTAACTAGCTTTTCTCCTTTCTAAGGGTTTCACAGCATTGCATTAGCTTAAAGCCCTGTCACAGAAGGAAATATGTTTAAAAATCTGCATTCTCTGCTACAGTACCCTGGTGTTGAGGGCATTGAAGAAATGTCTAAATATGGGTGCATAAATCCTTACAATCAAATCATAAAGCAAGTTAGAAAAGGAACAAACAGATGCACAGAAAAGCAAGTGGGCATGCCTTGGGTTGCACAGTGAGACTGAATCACATTCTAACAGCTAACCTTCCTTCTGTTTCACCTGTATGTGGATAAATACAGTGGAAAAAAAAACTATTAAAATGTCAAAAAAACTGAATATTTTTCAAGGGAAAATATTTAGAAAAACGTAGCAATCTTATAAACTAACATTCATCTGCACATTTGCTCATGAACTCAAATACTGTGAGTCAAGAAGAGACATAGTGAACGTTGCTTCCACACCCTCAACTCTGTTCCTGTCCTCGAGTTCATCTGTATATCACAGCTAAACAGCCCATACTCTGCAGTCACCTTGAATGCACTAAGGCTATTTTGTCAGCATGCATTTCCCAGTGAGCCATGCCCTAGGAAACAGTTTATGATTTTGGCTTTCAAGAATGTATGCCAATGATAAGTAAGAATGAGACTGTATACCCCTTTCTATTTGCTGCAGTGCTTTATTCCTCTTGAGGACCATGTAAAATTCTTCAGCACCGTGATGCCCTTGGGGTATGCAAGAAACCATCTTATTAATGCTATTAGTGCTAATTCATTCTGCCAACAAAGCTTCTGCAACTACTCAAGACATCAGTCTTTGCCAAAACCAACAGATTAAATAAATGTAAATTTCTATAACAAGCCATTCCATAGTTACAATGAGCAAAAAAAATAGGTAGGGAAACACTGAAAATTTGAGGCAATTTTCAAACTTTCACACAATGTGAATGCTTTGTCTAATTTGCTTCAAATTTGCTGTGAATTTGCAGATGGGTTTGTTTCAGTTTGTATGTGTCTGGGGGGCTGGCTGTATAATGAATAGTTGTTGCAAGTGAAGAACAACAAAATTAGTATTACCATGACATACATCATATTTTAGTTTTGAATGTACTGCAACACATCACAGTAAAATTAGAGCAGTTCTCTAAAGATGCAGGTTTCTCACACATCATTACAGAGAAAGTTGTGTAGTGTTACATGTGCGTACTATGAACACATTAGATAATAGTATACACTACATAAAGCATTCAGTTAGGAGCATGCTAGCTGCCTTTTGTACAGCACTCACGTTTCTCCGAGACAAGAAACAACAGGAATGATTTATGTTTGCATTTCCACACATTTGCAGCACATTATGCTCGCAGTCTGAGGAGGTGACTTTTAGCTGTACCTCACCACCTTTCCAAGCTATTCTCCCCTGCTCACCAGGATCATGGCTCTCTGTTATCAGGAATAGTTGACATGATTCTCATACCTTAAGGACTCTGACACAACAGCTTTAAGTATGCAGTTAGGCAATTCTTCAAATATTCAATTAACTCAATTCATCTTCTAAAAGTAAGCAACTGCACTAGAGGAGACAAGCACATTATCTCAGACCTTCTCACAGCACCCTGCATGCTCACCTCTGCTTCCAAAGAAAAACAAAGGAAAGCTGTGCACCAGCCGGGCTCATATTTAGGTGTAATTCTCTAGTTCTTAATAAGCATAAATTTATAGCAAGCTAAATGAGTAACCAGAGAATGGATCATCCTTCTTTTTTATCCAACAACTCTAAATTAGGTTTGAAGAAGAGATGGAGACAAGGTGGTGAGGTAGCAAAATCAGAATTTTCATCCTCCAGGCAAACACACCAAGATTGTCCTCTTCATTTCTGGCCACAATGAACCTAAACTTAGTTTGCACTTATTTAATGTGGCACTGCCAAACTAGCCTTTGGCATATGATTCTGCTTAAGGTACAATTTGGCCATAAAAACATGTGACTATGTTAAGGTGCAACATGCCATCCTTGTTCATGTGTACCCTAAATCACACACACTTTCCAAACAGTTCATCTCCATTACTTCACCAGTTTCATGTTTCTGCTCTCCTCAAATAAAGAAATGCCAATATAAATGCATCTAAAGTCAGCTGTGCTGGCCTCAACATGCTGCTATGAAAAATTTTCACTTTTATTATCAGGATGTTAATGTGTGACTTTTTCTGGAGATCACTTTAAGCCCCCCATAAATCTCAGAGTTAACACATACAGCAATATACTAAGGGAACATTGGTCCCTCTAAATTCAAGGTGTCTTGCTATGAAAAGTTGGCTAATACAGGAAGCAGCATGGAAAATTCAACTTGGTTATGATCCAGCCACTACTTTTACTTCTAGCAAAGTTTACTACCCCAGAAAATTCACTATATTCACCCATCTGAAAATGCAACTGGGACTAGGGTTCATCCATTCTTATTTCTAATCGACCCCACAGTGGGCAGGCGTAGAGAGAT
>NW_008665358.1:68917-86658 GCF_000695815.1 Acanthisitta chloris | reverse complement strand
TTTATCTATACAGTCAGTGTGATGGTGACATACTGGTTTACCTGGGATGACATTGTAATGACTTTGTAATGACTTCTGTGCTGCACTAAGCTAGCAAGCTTGGCCTCTTAACAAGACAAAGGCCTGAGCTCTTTATGCCTCTTCTGTCTTCACTCTCAAGCCTGGGCAAGAACATGCAGATCAGGCATCTCTTTTCTATATCTCAGTACCTAGAACACATGTGCCCTCAGGGATCACCAGTGCTACAATGTGATTTGGAGAAAAAGGCAAGAAATGAGAAATCTTCTACAGGTTCACAAAAGTTATGATTTGGAGAAAAAGGCAAGAAATGAGGAATCTTCTACAGGTTCACAAAAGTTGTTGTTTGTCTGATTTGTTGAGGTTCTTTTTCTCCTCTGTTTGAGTGTTTTCTCCTCTGTTTGAGTGTCTTCTGCTTAAGAGCAGCAGACTGTCCTGAAAGGACACAGGATTACTCCTTTCCTTGAGAGTAATTGAGCATGCAAAGGGGAGAGAAGACTGTAAACTGCAGGGTGACTTGGGAGGAAAGATCTACAGCACCAAGTTGGGAGCCTGCAATTACAGAGGATACTGAGAAACTGTTGGGAAGAGCAGAGAAGGAGACAGGCTTCAGAAGCAATGCAAAGATCTTCCTACAGACCAGAATGCTCTTAGCATAACTTGAATCAACTAAAAAGAGTCACCAAATTGACTAAAATAAATGCTAGGAGCCATGACCTGCCTGCAAGGTGACAGTAGGTAGAGGAAGAAGGTCATTTAGAAATTGTGTTTCTAATCTCTACATGGACTTAATTACTCTGAGTTTAAGAAATTCTTAGAAGTTTTAAGTTCTTCCTAAAAACAGACATTCGAATGAAACCCTGTTTTTGTTTTTTTGGCTGTCTTTGATGAGATTAACTTACAGAAAAGGAACAGGTAGATCCACCTTAAAGGTTTCACTGATGCGTACACACTGGTTCCACTCACAAATAAAATATCACAGAGGAAGAATGAATTTAGCCTGGCTAGAACTTGGTCAGGCTTTGGAAGTCTCTGCAATCTAGAAAGTGACATTCAAAACAGAACTGCAGGGAATTTAGGTTCATGTCACATTTGTAGTAGATCATCTTCACCCAGCTCATTCACTGAGTAACTACTGCTTGCTAGGTATTCAGAGGATCACCAACAATCAACAAAAAGCTACCTAGTAAATTTGCAGTCAATTAAAACACACTGAATGACACAAATTCTCAGAAATTGTCAGTGATGCACCACCAGCTCTTACACTTTCAATTCATCCCATGGCCCTCTGACACAGAACCACTGCTTAGAGGAAAACAGGGAACGATGGACTTAACACGCAACTATTCCAACCAGTTCATGGTCTGGTTTGTGACACTGATCTCTGCTGGTGCCTCAGTGTCTGGGTCTTTGGACTAGATCTAATTCCTGTGCCTCTGGCTAACGCTATAACCTATGATACATGATGAAGCAGAAAATCCTTTCTTCTCAGTTTATGCCCTGAAGAGGAAGACTTACCATGACCCTTATATATCTTTGTTCTACCTAGTAAAGCTTCAAGTGCTACTACTATTCGTAGAACTGCCTAATTGTATTTTTAATTCTTGCTAACTATTTGCTTCAGTAACATCCTCTGACAGAAAATCCCATGAGTTGATGATATGCTAAATGAAAGAATACTTACTTTAAATGCTTTGAAAATTGGTGGGGCTTTACACTATTTGCCAGATTTGTAGTATTGTTTCATTCTGTACCTTCCCAGACATGTTCCTCTTTCCTCCCCAGGTATACTGCACAGAGAGCAGGGGATACTTATGCTTCTCAACTTCCCACATCACAGTATTTCCACTACAGTAGGTTTAGGACAGTGTCACCTAGGTAGACAACCTCCAGAATGTGTAGCAGTTGTGAAAGTAGGCAATACATTTGCCTTTCTTCTCCTTTGAGATGTTTCCTTAAAGGACAACTTACTCTGCTGCACTACTGATTTGAAGTACACAAAGACACATGTGCCACTTCTAATGAAAATTTAGTACATCATGTTTGGTTTTTTATAAATCAGTTTTTAGACAGAAAATCACTTCTGAACTGGATGGAGAGAATCTTGTGCAAGATATGTTTGACTCCTGCCAAACCAGATGGTTTTGCCTTCAAATTATTTTTTGCCTGAAGAGAAAAGATGATTAAATTCTTGCTCCAGCACAAAAAGCAAGGACAGGGGCTCAAAATCAGAGCACCTGCAATGCACTCACAGATGAAATACATATAAATAGGAGAAATGTCAGGTGAAGACTGAAAAAGGGAGTAGGAAGCTATGCAAAGACAATGAACAGAGCTTTGGTCTCTGAAAGATGGATTCATGATCTAACTTGTAATCCAAAAGGGCACTAGTCTTTGTCAATCGATCAAAATTCTGTTGTGTATTCTAAGAAACTAAGTATGTACACTACAGTGCAAGTTCCCATTCACCATCTGTCATCTTTATTAAGGATTGTAAACCTTAGGTCACCCATATGACTCCCCCTCTTTCCTTAATGATTATCAACCTTCAGGCACTTACAGCTCTATACTATGCATACTACATACAGGTATTTTTTTTTATACGGTACACTAGTAAGTAAGTTTGTAAACTTTATTCTGGAGGGTTTAATTCAGTACTGCTGTAGGGTCAAAATGGTCATTTACTCAGTTCTGAACAGGGACTCAGTGGGATTCCAAGGGAAGTGATGTGGCTCCTTGTGCATATCTGATGGCCTAGGATAAAATAAAAGTAAACAGAAAAGGGGGGAAAAAAAAGGTATAGAACTTTTCTGGAGGATTAAAAGATGCTTCCTTAGGGGAAAAAAAAAGCTTTGAAAGCAGCAAGCAGGATTCATCTAACCTAGCATTTCTGGTATATCCTCAGTTGAGGTGATAGAAGACCTTTCGCCTTTATTATTTATTGTGTTTATTTTCAACAGAATAGCATTAAAAATGCCCTCAATACTTGTCTTTTCATCCTTTTGGAGCTTTGGGATGGCTCAAGTTCTCAATTCCTTCTGCTGAGAAGTCATTAAGACAGGAGGCTAACAGACAAGCCCATTACATGAGAGCTGAGTTTGTTTCCATGGCACTTGGCATTTGTTTAGGAGCAATTCAAGTTTGACATGACCAAAGCAAAGGTGTCAGGGAAATCAACCTCAAAATAGTCAAACAGAAAGGGCTTTAGCCTTAAAAAAGGTTGCAAGGAGTGGGAGGCTGGAAAAATCAAAGGAAAGGGGGAAGCACAGGAGGAAGAATAACTCTCATACCTACTTTGCCAGGAGCAGGCATACAAAGGGTGCATTTGAGAATGACTTTTCCAAATAAGTTGGGTCTTTTTAATTATTCAGCTTATTAATCACCTGAGCCTATGAATCATCTAAGCTTTCCTTCAGTTCTCTTGTTTTTTTATCTTGTAGGAGCTTGCTTGTACAATAGCTACGAGGTAATAGGTCCTTTTCAGCATAGGACCATTAAATATCCCCTGCATTTACCGCTCAAATGGAACAAATCCAAGTACATCTTAAACATGTAATCCTCCCATCCAATTATTCTGAGAAACTCAAAAGCATTTTGCACAGAATGGTTGCCAGAGCACAGGGCTTTTGCAGTGGTGCAGTGGAGAGGCACCTAGCATTTGCTAGCAGAGCAAAGGATAACGGTGTGCTCGCACTCTCACCATCTGCAATGGCACGAGTCATGGCCAAGCAGTGCAATGGCAGGGTCCTGTGCCCCAGCTGCAAAAAGCCAAAGAACAACCTCCAAAGTCCTGTCCAAATCTGCTCTTTCCCAGTCCCTTTGCCAAGTTTTAGCTCAACACTGCCCTGCTTTTGTCTTGAATTCTGAGATAAACAGAGACAAAAAACTTGTATGTGTTGAATGTCTCATAGTAGTGATGCAACAGTTCAGAAAATGCCTCAGATTACTTTTAAGATCCTCTTGCCCTTGTTAGGATCACAATGAATTACAGATCCAGACATGCCACCACATGCAGCCCAAAAGCAGTCGACAGCATCAGCAGGTATGTACATTGAGATCCTTACTCCCAGATGCCACCACATGCAGCCCAAAAGCAGTAGACAGCATCAACAGGTATGTACATTGAGATCCTTACGCCCATGATTTAAACCTCTGTTTTCCAAATGTGCAGATATCTTATGCCTCTTTCCTCTGCAGTGGTTTGTTGTAATACAATCAAATGGATGATTATACATCACTGCAAAAGCAAAGGGAGCGTGATTTTCCCACCCAAGGCATTATAAAACACAAACAACAGATGTCTACTAGTCCTTTCTTACTCACTATTCCTAGTGAGAGGAGCTGTTGTGAACGTAAAACGTGGAGGCCTTGGGAGGCAGTGGCAATACCATCCAGTCTGTTAATCAGTTTACGTGTTGTGCACTTGGAGAAGAGGAAACGAGATCACAGCTCAAATTCAGCCAGCCTGCTAGGGGAGATACTGAGGATATTAGTACTTTGGGGCTTCACTCTCTTTCTAGCAACTGGTGCTAGTCATCTGCACAAATCTCTTTGTTACTGGTTATGGCAGATAGTAAAAACAAAGATATAGAATCACACAGCATAGACATTATGTGCCACTAGTGATCCATATCCTAGGCTGGGTGCAGCAGAAGAGGCCACAGGGAGATTCTTTGATTGTCTAAAATGTAACAAAAATGACAGCTAAAAGTTTTCTCCATCTGTCTGGATCTAAACAGAATCATGTGTGCATACAAATTCAGAACTAACACAGCAGCAGCCATGAGATGAATGCATTTACTATAAACATTGGTTATTTCACTCTCCTCAGCGCAATCCTGCTAATCCAGTGCCCGTGAGAAAGTTATTCTGTGGTCATGCAGGGCTCTGGGCAACCCAATGCCTACCATCCTTTTGGCCACTGTGTTGTCTCTCTTTTCCCCACTAAAAGATAAGCCTTTTTATGGGAATCCCAAACACTAATCCTCTGCCACCAGACGCAGGTCAGATGTTGCATAGAACAATTACAGACCAGTGTCCACTTCCCATGCTCCACATCTCATAACATATCCAAGTACTCTTTGCTTTTAGCTTGGCCCAAAGTCTATCATCTTTCAACTTTCTTTTCTGTAGAAAACAATTCAACTTTGAGAAGCTTAAAATTAGCTTGTTTAATCTCTTTGTTCCTGTAAAGGCTATGCAGCTCTGCTTATGGTATTAAGCAGAGTGTAGGTTTACAGGGAGGGATATAAAAATGATTCTTTAAAACGCCTCTGAACCATAACTTAAATAACTTCTTTCTAAAACACATGACATAGAGAATGCAGTGATTATGGCATAAAGGAATCTTTTGGACCTTATTTAAGAGGACTTTTTCCAAGGCCCTTTCAACTTTCGGTAAAGTACCTATTCTAAATGACCATCAGGAAGGCTACCTGAAATCTTCCCATCTGAACTACTCCACGTAAAAAAATGCTGCTCTGATAGGAGTTAAAACATTTAGTAGAAGATATGTATTCCTTCTTTGTTTTGGAAGGAAATTATCAAACTTTTAATTATGATGGGTAAAAATACTTTGTGTTATAAAATATCAAAGTAGTAAAATTAAAATGAAATGTAAAAACCAGGTGATAAAGTGAAAATTTAATTAATATCAACATCCTTTTTCAGAATCTTTTGTTTAAAATATTGAGCAAATTGGGCTCTTGGTTCTCTGTGCAAACTCTTTTTGTTAGTTCAAAATTTCTTTTTTGATGACACCATGAATCTTCTCATATTCTATGTACAATACAGCAATATCAGTAACACAGATTTGCTTTCAACAGTTTTTGCACTTACAGTTTTTGATGACACCATGAATCTTCTCATATTCTATGTACAATACAGCAATATCAGTAACACAGATTTGCTTTCAACAGCTTTTGCACTCACACCTGTTCTGGGGTCATCTCTGCAGTTACAGGACCTGCTTCTAGCACTCGTGGGATTTAATGCTGCTGTGTTGGTTTTATGGGCCTTGACAAAAATCCACTTGGATAAGTTTCCTATGGATCTAGGTACACGTCATATGGCAAGAAAGAACAGCAGTTACCTTAGCAGAGGCAATCTAATGTTAAGTTTTGAGGTGGCCACCTATTACAGGTGCTGGAAAACTGTGCTCTCCCAGGTGAGCCATCACCATAGTGGAAAGACCCTGCACCTCATGCGTTGTGCTCCCACAGAAGCCTCCCTATGGCACTGGTTTGGTGCTGACAAAAGAAAGGACCAGAACTTCATTTTGTACACTTACACCCAGATCACATCCTCACACAGCAAGAGACCATCACCCAAGCAAAAAAACTTTCTGCATGAGAACTTCTGAGAGCAGTCTCTCAGCAGGTCAGTGCTACTTGGCATAAGCTACAGTTTAATCTACCCAGTGCAGGCCAGAATTTGAAAAAAGGGCTTTTGGGGCACTGAACTGTATTGTTTAAACCTGGTTTTGAGTAGCACATTTTAATGATGTCTCTTGCTACCAGGAGACAAGCGCAGGGAATACAACTATTAACAATGGCTTTGCAAATTATTAAAGCCTCTTCTTTATCCCAGCTGAAGAAACAAATGACTCCCAGACCAAAGGGCACACAGTTCCTCTCCTAGCAGCAATGGGCTTCTCTCACAGGGAGAATATTTTTATTAGTTTTTCAAAGGGCCTGGTATAATACTGCTGTGCTTACCTCTAATGTACTGTAAAGAGACTTGAACTGCTGCCAGCAGGAGGGCTGTGAAGGGACTTCTGAGGCACTGTGACAGGCCTTCAATTGACTTTACTAGCAGGTTTTACACATCTCTTTGGAGCTCCATTAAAACAGTTTATTTAGTGTTATTTCAATTGCTTTCATTAAAGACTTGTTTTGTGCTGTTCCAGTTGGAGTGCTCTCTGAGTCTGGTACTTCTCTGAGGTTTCTGACTGGGATGCACAAGCTACTGCAGTTATCCTGTGGACTGTAGACTGCTTAATTTTTACATAAGTCTCTTATCTTCACATACTTTGAAGTACTTTTTCTTTGCATGCAAATTATTCCTACCCTCAAATTAAATCTCAATTGCTGCAGCAATACTGGAAAGGCAGTTATGAATAAGGGATGTATTTTATTAGACTTCAGTATGCATGGGCTATGGATCTGCTTTACTCACATCAAAGAGAAATACTCTTACTTAGAGTCAGCTTGGGTAAACTTAAGTCAAAACAGTAGGACAGTTAGGACAGAATCAAATGTAACATGGAGCCTTTTGCTCCTGAATGAGATCATTCAATGAAGAAGTGGGAGCAATGGGCCACTCTGAGTCCTCTCTAATTTCACTTTTACCTGACAAGTCACTCTGCAAGTGCCAGGACTGACATTCAGTCATACCTCTCTAGCACAGGGCAGAGCTGCAGTTTCTGGAAGAGTCTACTCCCTATCTGTGTTGCTTCTGCTTGGGATCTGCAAAGTTAATATTTGTTCTAGTCATTTCTCCCCATCTTTCCCAGCCTTCCCTTTCTTCCTTTTTCAATGAAGTATGTATTTATGTGAAGGATGGGCCTTTTAATGTCTGAAAAACACTTAGCTCAGTGACAGACTTCCTCTAGAAAGCCACAGAGCTTCCTTGGAGTTTCCTGCAGCACAGCTCCCATGTTCATAACTCATGTTTCACATGTTTAGGCTTTCATGTTCTCTGAGCACAAGCTGATTTTTTTTCCCTTCTTTTTAATTAAATTCACTTAAGGCTTATGAACCTAAATAATCAGGACACCTTTTATTTCTCCAAAGTTTTGTGTTTATATCTTTGTACAGAAAAAGGAACTTCGTTGTCAGAAGCAGTTTTTGAACTAACCTTTTTTACAATATAAAATAGCATAAAATTCATTAGTAAACACTGATGAACTGCAGCCCTGGGCTTCATTCCTTTTATAACCTTTCTGAAGACTCACTTTCCTTAGAAAAATCCTCACAGCAAATTCTGAACTTGTTTCCAATGACAGCTGGCACCTCCCTGCCAAAAGCACAGTCATTCTACTTCGGGCTGTTCATATTCTTTACTATTTGATCTCCCATGAGTGCATTTGTTGTGGGGAATGCTGTAGCTTGGCTGTGTGAGCAGCCAGAATATTTGAGAAGCTAAGCAATAACCCTGTTGTCATTTAAACAATTCCAAATCTGCATTTGTACTCTGCAGTTCAACTGTGAAACATGCAAGTGATGCAACTAGAAAGGAATATTAAACCTTTCTTCCTCCCTCTCAGCTCCCTTGTGAAACATTTAAGGGAAACTCAGATGATTTTCCAGCTTAAAAGAAAATGAGGCATTACTTACACTACAGGGGCCCAATATATTACCCTCAGGACATGAGGATAACGCCCACTGACATCACTAGAGATTACTCATCTCTAGGGTAGGAGAATAGGAGGCTAAAATATTCTGTGCAGACCACATGTCTAGATCCCAGAAAGTCTCCTGATTTGTCTTGAAATTTCCAGCCATCAAACTACTTTGCCAAACCACCCAGTTTCTTGGCCCCTCAGCTCACCTGCTTTGCTTTTTCCCCCTCACAGTCTTGCTTTTTTACCATTTCATAAGCTTAAGTTTTTAATGTGGGTTTTGCAGATCTTGTGACTAGTCAAAGAATCATCAAAGAAAAAGAAAAACATACAAAATATCATGTTCTAGATTGTTCCAAAAATAATAACCACAAAGATCTACTAACAAATTTTCGTAAAAAAAAAAAAAAGCAATGGTAAAATATGAACTATTGCTTTTTAAGCAGTTAAACTGCCATTCCTGAAAATATATTGCTGAAATTAGAAAGATTACTATTCTGCATGTGTAACTACAGAAGTAACTTTTTAAAATGGGAGGACAGAACTGGAAAAGTGCCAAGGCTTAGAAACACTAGAAGGAAGGCTAGGGAAGCAGAATCACAGAATGGGTAAGGTTAAAAGGAACCACAGTGGGTCATCTGGTCCAACCTCCCTGTTCAGCCAGGGTTGTCCTAGAAAATATGGCTCAGGATTGCATCCAGACAGTTCTTGAATATCTCCAGTGAGGGAGAATCCACAGTCTCTCTGGGCAACCTGTTCCAGTGCACCGTCATCTGACAGTAAAGAAGTTCCTCCTCATATTCAGGTGGAACTTCCTGTGCATCAGTTTCTGCTCATTGCCTCTTGCCTTACTGGCTGGCACCACTGAGAACAGCCTTGCTCCATCTTCTTGACATCCTCCCTTCAGATACTTATATAGATATTGATGAGGTCCTCTTTCACTCATCCCTTCTCGAGGCTGAACAGGCCCAGCTCCCTCAGCCTCTCATAAGAGAGGTGCTCCAGTCCCTTAATCATCTTTGTTGCCCTCCACTGGTCCTGTTCCAGGAGCTCCATGTCTCTCTTGTAGTGAGGAGCCCAGAACTGCTCACAGCACTTCAGATGATGCCTCACAAGGACTAAGTAGAGAGGCAGGATAACCTCCCTTGACCTGCTGGCAGTACTGTTCCTAATGCATCCCAGGATTCCAATGGCCTTCTTGGCCCTCAGGGCACACTGTTGGTTCATAGACAGCTTGTTGCCCACCAGGACTCCCAGGTCCTTCTCTGCAGAGCTACTTTCCAGCAGGTCAGCACACGACCTGTACCAGTGCTCGGGGTTATTCCTTCCCAAGTGCAGAACCCTTGCTGAATTTCAGCAGGTTATTTTCTGCCTAAAGCAGAGAAAGCAGGTAATGGTTGGCTGGAGATCCACTTTCAAGGAAGGATCATAAGGTGAACAAGAGTTCTAAAAAGACAAATGAAAAATATTCTTCTTTCTAAACATTTTCACCTGTGAAAGAGGCTATGAAAGCCTGATGATTTTTTCCTTCTAATAACATGACTTAATTCTTGGTTATCCAAAGATGGTATCCTAAAAGTTGAGTTTACACCCCAAAAATACATCAGGGGAAATAGAAGCACAGCATTTAAACTATATATTAATATTTACACTTATTTAGGAGTGTACCAGGCATCCAGCTGCTAGTGTCAGTCAGTCCCTTGATTTTTTACTCCTTACCCATCTGGCTTTTAGTCATGTTCTTCTCTTAGTTCTTTTCCTCTATCAAGCATCTCTGCCACCTTCCCCTTCCCACAGATGCTTACACCACTTCCCACTTCCACTCTCCTAATTCACTTGTCTGGTGACCTTACTTTGTCCCTCACTTTGTCTCCCACTGATGTGTGTATTTCTGGCATGGAAAGCAGAGCTGGGTCTGGCTCCTCATGTCATCAGTCATGGAAGTCATGCTCTACAAGCAGCAGGTGCTTTAAGCAGGGCACACATTTTCACTGCTTTTCCCAATGAAGAATGCTTCACTGAGTGATATGACAGGCAGGATGTTTTGGGATGGTTGATGGCAGTTCCTCCTGCAAGGCTTTGCAGCTCCACAGGAAGGTCTCACTCATGCTTGCAGATGAGGCAAATGGATCAGTTAATCTGTAAACCAGGCAGGACTGTCTGCTCACATGCACGATAATGTAGACATCAAGTAGGTCACCAGAGGGCTGGCTGCTGATCTGAAGGATTTCCTAGGTAAGGTGCCAGACTTACTCCTACACTATCCCATTCTGGTTGGTGGGGTTCATTGAGAGAAAGGGACTACAGAGCAATCCTGCCCAAATAAGTAGCAGCAGAAGCTGAAAAAAGCACAGGCACAGACTTTGTAATGAATTCCAAGAACTAAAACATGCACATTAATCCCTTCTATGAGAAAAATAAAGAAGCAAAACATTAGCACCTCAGGCCTGCAGATAACAAAAGCTTAGTTTCATTAGAAGCACAGTTTTAATAGTAGCAAACCAACAGGGAACAGGATCCTAACAGCACCATTCCTTAGTGAAGTAGTGTTACAGAGTAGAGGGCAAATGTTCAATAACTGGAGAGCTAACATTTACCACTGCAGTATGGTATAAATCCTGAGCACTCACAGCTTATTGCAAAACAAAAAAAAAAACCCAACCAAAAAAAACCCCAGCAGTACTCGATTCAGCACTTTTTCCAATGAAAATCTTTCTGCAATCCTATCCTTCAAGCAGAGACAGGAAAAGAAAAAAATAATTAGAAGAAATGAACCCTGGGGAGGAACAGGCATTTTTTATTCATAGTGAAAGCTTACTGAATCAGTGATTCTAGGACTTCACAAGGTTTGCTAGTCAAGATACCAGGATGTCTTTGGCAGAGATACAGCAGCACAGTCAGATAGCCTGAATGCCACCACTGTCCTTCTGCCACTGATTGGCTGGGTAGGATTTTGTCGATCTGAATCCTGGCCAGATAATTTTGGTGTTCCTTGTTGACTGAGCTACATGTTGACATCCAGTCTTGTGGTAATGATAACGACTACTAACTCCTGAAGGATGAACAAAATCAAGTCTTCTCTTCACCCTAACAGCACTTCTTTGTCTGCTTAGTGGTAACACAGCCACAGTCGAACAACACAGACTGTAAGGGGATACTCCAGGCAGGAGAGACCAGCAGCCTGTTAATGTCGCTGAGGGAAATGAGGCCATTCTGAGCTCATGGCAACTTGTCAGCATTGCCATCAACTTCATCCAGGACAGGAAGTGCCTGCAGATCAAAGAACCAGCTGATGGCAACCACTAGCATGCTGCCTCCCATGCAACCACTCTCTCCCCCCCACAGAACTGCAGAGCTGGAAGAGGTTCCCTTACACAAAGCAGGCAAAACACTTCCTAGGGCATCTGTTACAAGACTGTCTTACACCCATCCTTCTGGAGGCAATCAGTCTTCCGTTTCACCACTTTGCTACCCTTATAAATACAGTTTTACTAATATTGGAGCTAATCTCTCCACAAACTCGCTGTTTATTTTTACTCTGTGACCAGCAAACCTGTAGAACAAGTGACTGCTGACCTCTTCGTAACAGACCTTGCTATACTGGAGGCCACTGGCATAGACCACCTTCTCTTTTTTGGAGTGGGAGGGAGTAAAGAGGAATGTTCCTCACGTTTTCCTCGGGAGGGAGTAAAGAGGAATGTTCCTCATGTTTTCCTCCTAGATCACTTCTAAATCTCTTGTCATTCCTACTGTTGCATTCTGGACCTTCTCTGATTTGCCTACAACTTTGTCACAGTGCTAGGCAAAGCTAAGCACAGTACTGCAACTCACTGGAAAGGGGCAAGTAAAACAGTGCTAGGCAAAGCTAAGCACAGTATTGCAACTGGCATCTCACTGGAAAGGGGCAAGTAACCTCCTATCATACCACCCTTGGAAATAGTTTGCTTTCCCTGCCTTTTTTTGTTTTGTTTTGGGTTTTTTGTTGCTGTTTTTTTAAAAAAATAAATAAAATCATTACACAAACTTCAGTGCATTTTCTGTTCTATTGATCAAATTCTTAAATGGAAAATATTCTGGAGGATCAGGCCCAAGATAAGCCAATGATAGATTTAATTTGAGATGTCACTGATGGGACAGCAGAAGGAGGACACTGTTTTGTTTAGACACTCAGCAAAAAAATCTCCTATCTTCCAGATGGCTGAGAAGAAAAGATTAGCAAACATGATGACATGATAACACAGAGCTTCTGGAACAGACTGGGGGATGGCAGAGAGCCCAAAGAAGAAACAAAGATGAGTGAGAAGCACACACGGAACTGAGGGGGGAAACAGAATGAATAAAATAACCCACTGGTACTGACAGGGAGTGTGGCCTAGAAAAAGTGTGAATTACTTCCATTCCACATAAAGTTGTTAGCATGTATCCTGTTTTGGTTGGGATAGAGTAAATTTTCTTCCCAGTACCTGCTACAGCACTATGTTTTGGATTTAGGATGAGAATAATGTTCATGACACACTGCTGTTTGGTTGTTGCTGTTGCTGAGTCAAGGGCTCTTCAGCTTCTCACCCCACCCAGCTCGTGAGCAGGCTAGGGGTGCACAAGAAGTTGGGAGGGGATGCAGCCAGGACAGATGACCCCAAATGACCCAAGGGATATCTCACACCATATGGTGACATGCTCAGCATATAAAGGTGGGGGGAGAAGGAGGAAGGGGGAGACGTTTGGAGTGATGGTGTTTGTCTTCCCAAGTCACTGTGACACCAAGGCCCTGCTCTCCTGGGGATGGCTGAACACCTGCCTGCCCGTGGGAAGTGGTGAATGAACTCCTTGTTTTGCTTTACTTATATCACTCAACCCACAAGTTTTTTCTCACTTTTACCCTTCTGATTTTCTCCCCCGCCCCACTGGGAAGGGAGTGAGCAAGTGGCTGCAAGAAGCTTAGTTGCTGTCTGGGGTTAAACCATTACAGCATGTCCTGTCATAAAGATGCAACAAAGTTTTTATGGAACATTTCAGCCACTCATTGGCAATGAGAGACTCCATGAGCCAGGATGAAAACTGGGGACAACATTTTACAATTTCAATTCTGTAGAGAATGGAGATCGAACAGATAAATTACTAGCACAAATCAACTAATACGCACTGATTTACAACCACAAATGAACTGTGAGTTTGGAAATATAGGCATGAACTGCACCTGTAATTTAGAAGCCAAATAAAGCCCCGATAAAACCACCCCACATAGCAGCATTGTATTACTCACTATAAACATGTATTTGACTTTGAAGAACTTGCCAAAGGGCTAAGAGCCTAGCAAGCCAGCAGCAAAGAACTGCATCTAAAATTGCTTCCGAAATAAAGGAGAGACGGGGAATGAAAAGTAAGCAAATAAGACATAAAAGATGTGGGAATAAAAGAATTTAAAAATCCAAAAGAGAAATGGCTTATTAAAGAAAAAGAGAAGGAAGTAGCCTTTAACCAAGCACTAAGCAAAGCCAGTCTGTCATTCTGCAGATAAACAGATCCACTATGTTTCTACTATTTTACAGAAAGCATTTTTTCATTTTTCTCTTTCTCTGTCAATTTTGCTCTCCTTGCTCTGTTTATACCTTTCAACTTGTTCTTTCCCCATCTTAATGTGTTTGGAATGACTTCAGAAATCAAATAGCATAGAAATAAAACTGCAAGAAGAGATCTGCTTAGTGACACCTCCAGAATTCAGATTCTGGCAGTAATGAAAATGAATTCTGATACCATTCAGCAAGGCTTAGACTGAAATAAACAGGTTCACAGAAATAACTGTTTTCACAGAAAGTGTCTGCCATCTTCAAATTTCTTGACTACTGTCAAAAGCTTAATCCAAACATTTTTGGCTACAAATAAGAATGAAGGAGAAAGTGTCAAGGGCTGACTATTAGGGGGAAGGTGGGTGAGGGGCAGCCCATCAAATAAAGAGATTTTCTAAGAAAAAAATTACAACCTGAAAAGAAAAACAAAAGCAAACCAAAACCCCCCAAAAGAGACATGCATAAAAGGCAAACAGTACCAGCAAAAGGCTTCCCAAGATTCATTTGTTTCTAAATGCAGATAACTACAGACTTCTCATCAGCTCTTCCCTCAGGCCATTCTCAATTCCCTTTGAAATTCTATAACTACAGTACATGCTTTTAAACAGTGGGGATATGTAATGATTTGAACAGTTTATCACAGGGTGTCAGATTTTCCAGCAGTAAATATATTTAAGATCAGGACCAGATTGTTTAAGTACAAATATTGTTACTCCCTTCTGACCCAAGAAGCTAGCAGAAATTCAAGGTCAAAGTGTCATTTTATCCTAAAAAAAGAAGTTGATATAGAGAATGCACATCTCTTATATGGCCTTGTTATTTACAATGAGCATACTAGAAAAACTATTTCCCTGAACACAGTAGGAGATAGCTTATTTGCTCACTGTGCTCAACTTCCATCTAGCCGACAATGAACTCAAACCTCTCCCTTTGTAAGTTCACATTCATCCCTCAGGTTTTTCACTTAATGCTTGCTTTGCTTGCCTCCTTGCTTCTTTTCTGTCCAATGGTCTGGAGTTATAATTGCTTCTTTTTTTCATGGCAAGACACAAATATATAAGCATGCATTTTTGCAAGCAATGACATATACTTGTGCTTTCTATCAAAACTGTTACAGTTTCAACAGTTTTGCCCATTGAAGAAGACTCAATGTTCATTACACTTTTGAGTGTCAAAAAAGGACATCAGTTCACCTACTGGTTACAAAAAGAATTAAGCTGACCCACAGCAAGATATCTGCATTCCACCACAAATTATTAGGAGCCATATAGGAATTATTAAGTCACATTCCAAGGCTGGTCCCCTAGACTTAACAGCTATGAATGCCTATCAACAATAGATGAAAGGCACCTTCAGGACAGATATTAGCTATGCTTTAAAATTCCATTTCTATCTGTGATTTTCAGGAAAGAAGAGTTGTTATGGTGACTTCACTGTCAGGCAAGTAGAAATAAAAGAGCAAAAAGTAACATTTGTGAAGATCTGTATTTTTGATGGCTGACATAAATGTCAGTTGGAGTGAGCTGCTGTACTGTGCAGAAATGAAACTGGCCTCTCTTAGACTTTGAGAGATTACAGACTGCCACAAATTAGTTAGACTAAAGTCAACTAAAGAAACCAGAGTGGTTCAAAGCTCCAACAGACCTGAAATGATCTCAAAGCGGGGAAGACAGGGATTTAAAACCAGACATTTTGGATTTGTTTGGGATGATACAAACTCATACAAAAAAAGCTGTTTGAAGATAAGGTAATTTTTGACAACAGCAATTGTAGGAGGACTTTCAAAACTCTTTCGGCTTCCTCAAAAACTGACTATGAAGCTGAATTACAGAAATCTGAGGAGCCTTGCGCTCCATATACTGTCATAGATTTCCTTTTTTTATGAGAGTTCTCTCCAGAAGGAAAACAGAAATAATGAAGCAAAAAAAGTTGGGCTACACATTTGGCCAAAGAACCACTTCCCAAAGGAATGGCTCCAAAAGGAGCTGGGGAAGATACTTAGACCTCAGAAGGAAAAAGCTTTTGCTGTAGGTGGTTTATCCCACTTCAACAGAAATGGCTGTGAAAAGCTGGTTCCATAAGATATTCTATCCATTGCTGCTGTCTCTCTCGGAAGAAGCTCAGTCAGATTGGTTGGAAGTTGTTAATACTCTGAAAAGGATGAAGACATTGCAAAATCCAGAAGTACACACCATGAATAAAAAGTGAACGACAATAGAACTGACTTGAAGGGACAACGGCAAAAACTGCAGTCAGGGTCGGATAGACTATCATCACTGAAAGCCAAAAGACAGTTCTTAAAGTTCAACTTACTTTCAAAATATAGATATCTAAGCCAAGAACTGTCAGAACGTTGTACACTATAGTGTGGGGGAAGGCAGGATAAGGAAAAACAAAGATGCAATCAATAAAAGGTGGAGAAGTAAAACAGAGATCCTCTACTGGTGAAGCTTTCCACTCATTAAAGTCTGTTTCCAAACTAGTCAGATAAATAAAAAGGGAAAGATACAAACTATGGCAACAGAAGAGGAGAAAAATCCTTAAGTGCATGAAAAATTTGTCAAGACTTTCAGCAGTACAAAGTAGGCATCAGAAAGAGGTTATGAATTTCAGGTCAGCTTTCCTGGCATGCCTCTTAGGGAATTATGAACCCCTGATGAATGGAAGGATAGGCAGCTGGTTCAGGCAAGTGTGTTTCTGGTTGCAGTGAAGAAAAAGCAGATTATTAATCCTAGTTTTGATATTGGAATGCAACACTTCTGTGACTCTCACACCAAAACAGCAGGAGCTGCTGTTACACCTCTAGGTGATGGGGACAGTCATCCTCCAGGAACAGCAAACTACAGAGAAGGTGCTCCCAAGAAGCAGACTCCATTTTGCAGAGAAGACTACACCTCCCTTATCTAAGAGACCTTTGGTTCCTGTGGGTGAGAGATGCATCCCCAAACACACTGTCAGGAAATCAAAGGGACTGACAAATTCTCAGCTTCCACATGTCTTTGCCTGAAGTAGCTTGCAGGTTAAAAACCCCACACATTGCTCTGTTTTATTATGATACTTTCCTTAGTTTAGCAAGGGGCTCTGCTGATGTCAAATCCCAGAAAATAACTCAAGGAAACAGACATAAGAAACCCTGGCCTGAACTATGAAAGCCTGCTCAGAACAGATACAACTAAATTCCCACAGTGATGCAGTTATTCTTTGCTCTTTCTGTTTCCTTTAGGTACCATTTTCATAACAAAACCACACCAGGGTATTGTTTAGTGACTGCAGACAGAATTTTCAGACCACTTGAAAAAAGCACAGTAAAGTAAAGGTCACTCTATTATGTGCATATCAACCTGATTAAAACAGAATATAAGAAATCCATCCAGCCATAAAAATAAACATCAGAGCTAATCCTGGGAGGAGGCTCCACATAATGTAATTAGCACCTGAGATAGAAAAAGGAAGAGTGTACGGATCTCCAGAGAGAATTTAATTCAAAGGCATCAAAATGTCCCACAAATATAGGTTAATAGGACATGTGAAGATCATTTATGGGTTGGAAAACCTAAAACCAGGGCCAGATGTACTTCATACTGGCCTCAAAGGTGCACTGACAGACAGTAAGGAAACTCTTTACCTTTTATCACATACATCCAAAATGCAATCTGACTCTCACAAAAGAATTTAGGCTTGTGACAGGAAAAACAATCTTTGTCCTGAGCAAAGATGGGGTGGGCTTCTTAAAGAGTTAGAATCATCTACGAGAATGCTCTTAGCCCCTGCTGTCAGCCTTCCTACAGATACCTCAGCCAGCCAAGTATTTCACT
>NW_008665358.1:54400-68764 GCF_000695815.1 Acanthisitta chloris | reverse complement strand
TGCCAGGGCTGGGGCAGCCACTACCTACCTAAACAACCTGTTCCAGTGTCTCACCACCCTCACAGCAAAAAATGTTTTTTTAGTATCTGACCTACATTTCCCCTCCTTCAATTTGAATCCATTACCACTTGTCCTATCACTGCAGCTCCTAACAGAGTCCCTCTCCAGCTCCCTTGTAGGGACCCCCTTCAGCTACTGGAAGGTTGCTATGAGGTCTCCACACAACCTTCTCTTCTCCAGGCTGAACAGCCCCAACCTTCCTCAGCCTGTCTTCATAGGGGAGTCCTCTTATCAACTTAGTGACCTCCTCTGGACTTGTTCCAACAGTTCCATGTCCTTCTTTCACTGAGGGCACCAGAACTGCACACTATACCAGGTGGGTCTCACAAGAGCAAAGTAGAGGAGAAGAATCACCTCTTTTGACCTGCTGGTCGCTCTCCTTTTGATGCAGCCCAGGATTCGATTGGCTGTTTGGGCTGCGAGTGCACACTGCAGCTCATGGTGAGTTTTTCATACACTATCACACCCAAGTCCTTCTCCTTATTGCTGGTTTCAATTACTTCCCCACCCATTTTATGCATCTGAATAGCATTTTCACTAGAGTACACAGAGTTTCTTTTATACATACTGCTTCTTTTCCTGGAGTAGTCATCACTGAAGCACAAGTTCAGCAATATTGTAACTGCTTTCCATTATCTGTAAACTTAGGAAAATATAATCTAAACAGGAGACACAGCTACAAAAAGTAGGCATGCTGAGACTGTGCTCCATGTTTAGTTTTGTTAAACTGCAGACTGGCTAAAAATGGAGCATTAAGTGTTACAGACTATATCTCAACATATATCTCAACTATCTTATTTATCAGGATATGCTTATATCTTTTGACAGACTAGTGCTAGAAAACTTCATGAGAGATAGAGCAGGTTTGTGATCTCAGGCTTCAGAAGGGGACAAAATAATTATGCGAAAATCTTCATCACATAAATAACTGAGAACCGCTATATGGAGGAGGAATATCAGAAGAAATGGACTGCAGTCGTGGGAGGTTGTCACCTGGATGGCCACATACTATTAATGACTGGTGGACACCTCTAGATCCCAGGGAAATCAGGATACAGGCTCAGTTTGATGCTTTGCCTGAGAAAGCATCAAACTGGTGACAAACAAAACAGGCTCAGAGGTCTGAGCCCTAAGGCACAGGCACAACCAGAACAAGTAGATTTACTGCCACACAGCAATGGTCATATCCAGTTAAACCCCACAGGGCTGTGTAATAGAGCTGGGCAACTCAGTGCCTAAGGGTTTTGACAGATTTTCCATGGAAAACTTTGACAGGGTTGGGGAGCTGTTGAAATCTGATGGAACACACCCTCAGCAGCTCCGGTCCACATCCAACATCTTAGTTCAAATTGTCTTTCAAAGGGTGTGAGGCTCTGTACAAACCCAAGTCTGCTGTCAAAGCCTTTATTGTGGCTGTCACTTAACACGGCTGTTTATGTCTAGCTGAAGTTCTGTTCTGTGCTCATGGTGATCATTAACAGGGCTGAGGATAGCCCTCACATGTCCTGACCCCTGGCAGTACTGCCAGACCTTTCTTCTCACTGCTTTATTGCTGTTCTGCTGAATGCACATGGCTGCTGTTAAAATCCCAGCCAGCTGCTAACAACTGCTGTTTTTTTCCCAGTTCATTAGGAGGCCACTAATAGTTTTAAATCATGAAGCTAATTAAGCAGAAATAAGACTGCCAAATGATCTAGGCCTCAAACAAAATAGACATCTAGAAATTGCTGACCTGGTATATGACCGCAGGAAAGAGTTAAACACCATTGGCAGACACTGTCTCAGTTCATCAGTTTCCCCTATGTACATATCTAAGTGTAATCTTTGTGAATCACTGCCTTGGTGCTCCTCAGTGCTGGCCAGAAACAGTAGGTTTTGGCATCACAAGCTGCTGTTAGAGAGGGCCATCCACAATTCGTGCTCCCAGCGAGCTCATCAGACTAAGGGCCTCCTGTGAAAGGCACTTCCACACTTCACAGAACCACAGACGTGTCAGGTTGGAAGGGACCACAGTGGGTCATCTGGTCCAACCTCCCTGCTCAAGCAGTGCCATCCTAGAGCACATGGCACAGGATTGTGTCCAGATGGTTCTTGAATATGTCCAGTGAGGGAGAATCCACAACCTCTCTGGGCAATCTGTTCCAGAGTGCAGTCACCTGCACAGCAGAGAGGCTCTTCCTCATATTGGTGGGACTTCCCACCCATCAGTTGCTGCTCATTGCCTCTTGTGCTCAGCACCAATAAGAAGAGCCTGGCTGCATCTTCTTGGCACCCTCCCTTCAGATGCTTACAGACATTGATGAGGTCCCCTCTCAGTCACCTCTTCTCAAGACTGAAGAGACCCAACTCCCTCAGCTTGTCCTCATAAGTGAGGTGCTCCCATCCCTTAATCATCTTTGGTGACCTCCACTGGACCCACTCCAGGAGCTCTGTGTCTCGCTCGTACTGAGGAGCCCAGACCTGCTCACAGCACTCCAGATCTGGCTTCACAAGGGCTAAGACCTTGGAAGAATGCCTTCCAATAGGAAAGAACACTGCCTATTTCCTCCTCTCATATAATTCTGTGGGAAACCAATGCAGCTCACTTTTTTCACAGGTGATAAAATACAACTGATAATTCATAACTGCTAAAAACAGACCAGACCCTATACATTATTATCATTGTTATTGTCATTATCATTGTTAGTAACAACTATAACAGCAACAATAATAACAATAGTAATAATAATAATAACAAGAAGTTGTTGTATTATGCATTGGACACCAATTTAGGGAAAAACCCCATTATTTTTCATTACTTTCAGACTTCAAAGCACTTAATCATACCATGCTGGAAAGCAGAAGATTGGCTTTTTTAAGGAACTTCTTTTAAGAAACCAAAGAGAATTAAGAGTTATCAAATTGTGAAAGAACATCTCTCATATTTTTTCTGGTCCTTACAGCTGGTATGTAAAAAAATGTAAAAATAGTAAGAAAAATATGGAAAGTGAAATGCTTGGGGATTTTAATTTCTCAACTGCACCAGATTAAGAACACAAAAGTTCTTTTAAAAATTTTAAATAATGTATTTAAAATCACATGAGAATAGAAATACTATACCACCAGTATTTCTAAGAGAGGTGAGAGACTGTAGACTGTGAAAGATAACGAGTAGCATTTCATTAAAGCCAATGAGAGTCAAACAAAGAAACATCATTAGGAAAGAGATGCTGGGATTCTGCTGCTTCCCCAGAGTCTTAAATGCATTTCTAATTTTGCTCCTCCTTTAACCACTGCTTTACATACACACAAGTATTGCTTAGGGTCATCTGCTGAGCTGTATGCCAGATGAGATCCCAGAGTGATCTGTAGACAGGATTTGGTTTTTAGAGTCTGGTAAATAAAGACCCTTCAAAAACTGACTCTCACAAACAATGAGAAAGACTAACTGTGCCAGGCACAGCGCAGCAAAGTGAATTTTAGACAGAGAAAGCTAGTGCAGAAAATCTGTGTCCCCTATGAGGCTGAATGTAGCTTGCTTTCCTATGGAAACATATTAGAAGATCCATTTATCAAAAACTTATGACTAAATATAAATCTTCCCAGTAAATCTACTCCCAATGCGATTAAACAAGCAAGCAAACTGCTGCACTAGCCAGAAGCCAAGACCAGAAAACAGCTTTTTCCTGCATCTGCAACAATTCACAGTCCTGAAATTCAGTTTAGTTCAAGGGTGGAAGTGGAAGCTTAGAGGAATGGGAGACAGAAACTTTCAGCTTTCTCCTGGGATGAGCAAACACAGTTATGACTAAGGAGAGTCCTGAGATTTTTTAATTCAAGGTCTCTTCATTTTTGCAAAAACACAATTGGAATTTAAAAACCTGTTTGTTTACCAGCTAGACATAACCAAAACTAACAATACTCACATGAAGAGCAGGAAACCCCAAGGTATTTTTCTGCCTTGTGGGAACAGCCTGTCCTGCCCAGCCCTCAGCTGCTGCTGCAGGTGTGGAGGAGGACCTTGTCCTTCATGAAAGGCTATGGAGTGCAAGTCTCTAATCGTCTCCTGCCTACCATTAGGCCAGTCCTTGGGACTTTACTTCAGATGGCACTGATTTACCATAGGATTCTCAGTTCTTTCCAAGCTGAACCATTCATGTCCTCACCTAGCACTGCTCCAGTCCCACTGAATAGGTATTTCAGTTAAATGCTGAGTAAATAAACCAACTAACTAATTAGAGCCTCCTCCTTGTCTCCCCTTCCTACATCAGAACAAAGCACTGGCAGTAGGAGAAGGGCATAGAGACAGCAGATCTTCACTTTCTCTCTATGGCTGGAGTGAAAAGCGACAAACCTGGTTCTTAATTTTTGTCTTTCTCACCACAGTGCTTGTGACAGGAGCCATGATGCTCTGAAGTCTGGAATTGCTAGCTGAAGATTTCAAAACCAAAATACAGACGCCTCTGTCATAGATATACATTTGTTGTATGTGGCAATAGATGCTGGATAGGTAGGGCACAAAGACCATAGTGACACTCATTTGAAGCAACACAAGTAATTTCTGCTGGCTTCCTCTACTCACAAGCACTGTGTCACAGAAATGCAGGCTGATAAAATCTTCATCTGTAAAGCCTTATTTCCCTATGGGTGTATTGCACACAGGTCTAGAGTAGGGTTACAGCACTGGTGTATTGCTTGAACCAACCTAATTCTCTCCCGTGGATTTCCATCTTCCTCCTTTTTCACTAAGGCAAAATTAATGACTCTTAAGCTTGCCAATCCACACTCATTTGGAATAAGGTTTATTTATCCTGGCTTCACTTTTATAGCCGTCTTTTCATAGCTCCATAGTACCCCCAAAGAGATGAGGTTTACAGTGCATTTTAATGGAGATTTTAGAGGTTTTGCAGATTCAGAAAGGAGAATCTTATCCACATACAAAAGGCAAGCTGAGCTGCAGGGTGTTAGAGGGGACATCTCCTTTGTGTGCCTGCCAGAAAATGCAACTGAGACAAAAAATACTGAAATTCCCAAAGATTTATCAAAAGCAATCTGTCTTAGCTAGCTGAAATCTGCTGGTCAGTTTTTAATTAAGTGAAATAAATTTTAAAAAAATTCTTGTTGCATCCATTACACATTAATATGTATACATCTTCCCTTGGCAAGTTCCCCTCTATTTCAAGAAAATCATGCCAGAAATGTGTTTGTATAACTCTCACCCCATTCCTTTCCCACTAAAATGTTAGCCCTTAAAGGATCTCTTTTTTTTTGTTATTTACGGCATCTATTTCCTCTGTGATTAGCACAGGAATTAATTTGAATATCTGTTGGAGGCCAGGAACAAGAGCCTACAGAAAAGTTGAAAGGATAATGTGATCTTGATAACACACTGGAGTCGGAGGTAAGAGAGAAGAAAGATAAATAACCATAGGGTGAGTGAGATATGAAGGAGAATAACTGAATAATTTGATGAAAGTCTTTAATGATTGTACACAAATACCAGGAACATGGAGAGTAACCCAGGAAAACATAATAATTCTGTAGACAATCAAAGCTGTCACTGTGGGACTTCATGGGAAGAATAGCTGGATAAACTATGGGTATAAAATGGAACCAAAAAGACAAAGGTGGTATATTGTATCTAAGCAACACAGAAGAAAAGTATGAAAGAAGCAAAATAGGACAGAAAGAAACTTGCTGCAAAGGTTCCAAAGAGTCACAATGCTGATTTTCTGAATAAGCTTAAACAGGTAGATGACCAAGCACAATGCTTTGAGGTGGAATTCCTGTCCAGAAGAATAAGACAGGGAGACTAAATAGCTGACTGAAGAATCCCAAAATCAAAATCTGAGGGAAATGGTGAACTTTACCTCCCCATAGACCTTCCAGATAACTGGTACCCTAGGGATTATAATGCCAATGAAGTTTCTGGGAAATTCTAGGTGATTTTATAATCTTTTCAGAAGGCAGAACCTACTAGGAAACAAATTCCAGATCTGCTTCTAATTTCATCTAAAACTTTGAAGTAACTAGGTGAAAGTATCCAGAAACAGTAGAGGTCTCTCGTTAATTCTTTTCTTTTTTTTTTTTTTCTTTTAAGAAAGGGATAAAACCAAGAATGACAGAATAAGATTTAATTTCAGCTTCCTTTGCAGAAGCTGTTGCTTAAGTCAATGTTGATAAATAGCCTTGAAATTTTAATCCATTGGCCATTTATTCCCCCTCCCATTTAGTTGTTTTTTGAAACTGGAATGGGAATCAAATTTCCAGACACACACTTCCTCCTATTGTAGCTGCACTCTGGTCAGAAGACAGAAGTTATCATCCATTTAAAAATCTACCAGCACTGCAACATTCACTCCAAAAGTATGATCTAACAGTTGTACAGTGGCCTTTCTGCTGGGGTCACAACTCACATATGCTGTTTGCAGAACCCAGTGCTAGTTCTTGAGCTGCCAGTGTCATTTTCCCTAAAGTCATCTCTGCTACCCTCTATCCAGACTCACTGGTTACCCTGACCTGGAGTTCACTTCTCTAACAACTCCCCCTGCTGCCATTCATTCTCTGTTTCTTCTCTCTTTGGCAGGTTCAAGTGCTTTTTGTACCCTTTCAAAAACTTTTAGCCGCCTGTCCTCAGAGATGTGGTGGGATGCATTTCAAGTTCATCAGCTATGGACTTGGTTCCTGTGCTGACAGATACAGCCACAGAAGTATAAGCTGCTATGAGAATCTAGGTCCCATCCCAAAGCTTCCCTCCCAGAAGTCAGAAAATTTGGTGTCCAATGACAGTTAAGAGCATAACTCCCCCACCCCAAAACTGGACCAGTAGTAAACCTATGGGATTTAGGTGTGCCAGGACTGTGTCCATTTTTGCAGGAGAAAGAGACAGAATCCAAAGGACTGAGCTAAATTTTAACCTCCATAAAACACTGGGCACTACAGGGAAATACAGAGTCAGAGTTCCTAAAACCATCCAGTTGCTGGATGGAACAGATCCCAAGGGACACACTGCAGAGAGTATTAATAAGTGAATGGACTAAAAAGAGAAAACAAACAGTAAAATCAAGCAGGCAAAACACAATCTCAGTCCACCAGCTTGTCCAGGTTTTGTTTGCTGTTTCATGGAAACCTCCTCTAGAACAGAAAGTTACCAAAAATATCACCACCACCCCTTCCCAAAACCTTCAAATGCCAGCACAAAAATGTGTGCTCAAAGAAGTACATATACTCCTATCAAAAGCTCTGAGCAACACAGTTCTGTTTAAAAATAAAGCAACAAAACCAAACCAAACACCTGACCCAAACCACCCAATAAAAAAAAACCAACAAAAAATTGCCTTTTGTCTGCACAAAAGAATATACTTTAAAAACAATTACAAAAAATCCCCAAAGTGTTCTAGTGTCTTTCTGGCAAGTGTGGTCGCTTCTTAGTCTGGGGTCCTTTTACAAGTCACGATGAATCTCATCAGAAATAGCATAAGCAACATAAGGAGAGAAAATCTGTAAACCCTTGTTCCCTGCAGCAGTAAGACAGAGCACACCATGCCCTGGAAGAGGCACGGTGTGCTCTGTCATGGAAGTTCTATTCCACCCTGCAGTGTGCTCTGTATTTTCCAGGAACTTCATGCAGGTCAGCCATGGCCCCAGATGAAAATTCCCCACACAGTTACGCCAGCAGCAGCAATTTACAACCACTTCCATTACATACAACTCACAAAATGAAAAGGAAGGTTGAGCTGACAGTTAATCTTCAAGCAATTTGGCACTCATATGGAAGGTATTATGAACTTGAAATCACTCTTATTTGTTCTCGATGTCTTTGTTTCATTCTTTGCAAAGTTTAATATTAAAATCTATTACAGTTTTGGAGCGAGAACAAGCCATCACACCTAATTTAAGGCCCATGAGTTCCCACAAATAGCAGGTATTACAACTAGGCAAATACAAATTAATCCTACTGCACAAGCGAAAAATAGCTGATACGTGGTTTTTTTCCTTTCTGTGCATTGCCAAGTTTGTAAAAGAAAATTCACCCAGAAACAGATGCAGCAGCTAAAAAAAAGCAGCTGTATTTAGAAATTACTTTTATGTGAACAAAGCAACATAACCCCCCAAAACTTTCCCCAAATATTTTCTGTTTTTTCCTTGGTTTTCTACTGTTCATCATTTATCTAGTTAAATTAAAAAAAATAAAATTAGTAGGTCAAACTGAGAGGGAGACTGAGGGAAAGGAATGTGACAAGTGAGAGAGATATTGAGGAAGAGGAAAGGAAGAGGAATGTGACAGCCAATAAGTAGGTTTATGGGCTCTAAAAAGTTTCCATCAATAACTGCCAGAGTGCTGAGCTAAAAATTATCACTCTAGAACACTATGGGAAAGCAGCTAATAAACTGATGAGGGCAAGATTGAAAGCAGTTGCAGGGAATGCACATTAAGCCTGGCTCAAGACACAAAGGATCCCTGCCCTGGTGCCAAAACCACATGAATCTAATGACACTCAGTTTATATGAGGACATACAACCCAAGAACACTTCCTAGCAAAGAACTTCTGCCAAATTGCTCTCCATTCGCATTGTGACAAAATTTGCTATTAGTATCAAAATGGCACTTGCAAAAATGTTTTTGCACTTAGATCTATTTAAATGCATGGCTTCCTGTAGGTGAATACAGGAACTATTTATTTACAATAGTTGTAGAATTTATTGACTATCTGTAGACATGTCAAAGCAAGTAAAATGTTCCTAAAAGCAAAGTATTCCAGAAAACTTTGGAGCTTCTTTTTGTGGGCCCATAATGAGGATTGACACGGACATCAGTTACACTGGGAACTTTGCAAAGCTGAAAAGTAATAAATTATCCACCATCACACATTTCCTTTAGCCAGTGAAAATAAAGTGACAGACTGTTACAGGGTGAACTGGCAAGATGACCAACATTTTTCCCTCAATGTGTCTCTGCTAAAGTATATTATTTATCTGTGTAATGGGACAAAGTTCATTCTGCAGTAACAATTCAACAACGGTAATAAGAACTTACAGCATTAGCCCCAGTAAAATAAACTGTCAGTAAAAAGGAGAGAGAAATGCTTGCTGTGCAAGCAATTTCTAACTCACCACCATGAACTTGGTCAGGTTGATACAATTTGAGCTGGCAATGACTTTTACTCAGCTGGGACAAAGCAGCAGCTCCCTTGTCTGCAGGAAATCTGCTAGAGACTGAGACCTCCATGGCATGGGGACAAGACAGATCCCAGAAATCAGTGTCCACAGCTTACACTGAGATCTGCCAGTGCAGTGCAGCAAGTTTCCAGTGACTGCAAACTGCTGTCATAGAACCTCAGGGGATACATCAAGTTACCACTGTAATTCACATCTGAAATGTGTCTCATTGCCTAAAAACACGTCGGGGATGGTATACCACTGAATGACCCCTCCATCATCAGGGAGGACTGATTGCCACAGATTCTAGGGAGCGTAATTTAGATAGGCACTACTGCAGCTACACTCTGAATCACCAGAATCACCTCCTGGGCTGTGACTAGCTTTAAAATTGCAAGTAGGGAGGAAAAGTATATCATCACACTCACAAAACAGATTGAAATGAGCAAAACGGATGGTGGAATCACAATTGGGTGGCTGCAAGAGATCTTGTCCTCTTCCTATTTTACCCCTCTCTTAGTTTTCCTTTCCCATTAAGGAACATCTCAAGCTACTTGTGTTGTCGCTGAGCAGCAATTTACAGCTGGGCATATTTAGATAGCCTTTCTGGGGTTTCAGTTCATTTTCCTAGACCTCTGGACTGCAGAGGATAGGGAAGTGTACTACAGAAGCCATCCTATGCAAGTGAGAACTTCTCCAGGGTAGTAAAGATAGGTGAAGGCAGTAAATACTCCAGTTACCTCAGGTTATGACATTCAAAACTCTCACTCAGGGCCCTCAGATGGCATCTTTGTTGTACAGTAACTTTAAAACTGTCTCTCTCTGACTGAAACCAATGTGATCTACAATGCAACAAGCTGAATCCAGCCTAACAGTCAGCAATAGGACAATGTGCCTGCTCAGAATAAGTAACTCTTCAGCAGTGAAACAGCTGTATGGATAGCTTGGTCTAGGCCAGTGTTTTCCCTCCTAAAAATATGTTACGATCAAAGCCTTGTAAAATTTCCTTTTTTGCCTGTCTCCTCCTAAGCTGCCATTACTTAGGTAATGCAACATTCTGAATCTCTGGGATTCAGGCTTTAATATAGGTTAAAACTGACACCCTGAGTCAGTTCAGCCTCATACAGGGATAAAACAGTTTATGGAAGTGAACATGCCAAAATCTGAGCAGGGAATGGAAGGACAGACTCTAGCACTAGAAATCATAACTTACTCATTCAAAGTGGAGCAGTTGGCACTGTTTCAGGCAAGCACAATCCTTGCTTTGCTTTCTGTTTTGACTAATCAGTGAAAAGATTCTGTCTCTATAAATACACATTCTTAATGTACCACTCTCAGCAGCCCTTGCTTTCTTTCTCTGGTGTGTATTTCTTCCAGCATCACTGACCATCATCTGAAATGCAACAAAGAAGCACAGCTTTCAGAGGTGTGTTTCTAAAGCTGGAAAGGAACAGAGAAGATGTAATTAACAAACTAAACAAAGAGCTAAAAGAACAGCTAAAGCATATTCAATAATGCCATTGTGCCATTTTGTGTAGTATTCAGAGCAGAGACTTATTATTCCCAGGTATGTCACAGCAATTTTTAAATTGGAGATGGCTGAATCTTACATCAGCAGTATCCTAAAATGCAGTGATGTGCTAAGAAGCAGCAAACAAGAGTGTGAAGGTCTGTTGGCAACATTACTCTTTCCTGCTTTCAATAATACTCTTTTCTGAAGTTTTCCCTGGATGTGATCCCTCTCCAATAGAGCAAAGCACACCCTTGGATTTCCTTCTTCAGTATTCTGACCCTTATTAACATTCTGTAGTGCACATGAATCAAATATAGGACTCATGTCTTCAACTTCAAGACTCTTCACTAAGCCTTCTTGACCTAATTTCTTGTTCATTCTTCATATCAGTAACATTTTCAGCTTTGATATCCATTCAGTCTGTCTTCTTCTGTGCCATCCTATGTGCAAAGAACATGCTTGGTGATGACGTCAAGAATGTCTCTTCCATCTCTTTTCCAGGGATGGAGGTAATGCTGACTGACTGGTAGTTTCCCAGGTCCTCCTTCTGGTCTCAGAAGTAGCACTGGCTTTTCCCCAGTCATTGGGCACGTCTCCTATTCTCCATGATTTTTCAAAGATGATGGAGAGTGGCTAACAACACCAACCAGCTCCCTCAACACCTGCAGGTGCATTCCATCAGGGCCCATGTATTTATGGGTGTTAAGTCTGCCTAGCCACAATCTCTAACTCAACTCTCTAAGACCAAGGAGAAGTCTTCCTTTCTCCAGCCACTTTATCTTACCTCTGAGGTCTGGGATTCCTGTGGGCCACCCTCAGCAGTAAAGACTGATGCAAAGAAGGCATTCAGTAATTCCACCTTCTCTGTGTCTTCTGTTACCAGGACACTCATCTGATTCAGCAGCCCCACATTTTCCCTAATCTTCCTTTTGCTGCTGACGTACTTGTAGAAGCCCTTGTTGTTGTCCTTGATATCCCTTGCCAGACTCAATTCCAAGTGAGCCTTGGCCTTCCTCATTGCATCCCTGCATACAGCGACAATATTCCTATAGTTCTCCCCCATAGCCTGTCCCTTTTTACACATCCATAAATGTCTTTCTTCTGTTTGAGATTTGCAAGAAGCAGCTTGCCTCTTGGGCCCCATTATATTCTAGAGCCCTAACCCATGGTGTTCCTCTAAGTAGGTCTTTGAAGAGGCCAAAGTTAGCTCTCTGGAGACACAAGACATTTTATGTCAGGACCTTACGACACAAGTAACATGACTTGGAAAAAGAAAAGATGTGAGCACAGAGGCTTAGAATTTGGCTAGAAATACAACAGCACTAATCACTTCAGCAAGCTAGAGAGATCCTGCCAATACTGTCACTATCACCCACTGGTCAGCATGACAAAAACGGGTGTGGTGACCCTCAGGCCCATTCCACAATATCTGCTGTTCAATTGGCCAGGACTCCACACACCCACACTACTCTTGGAACCAGCTCTGCTGAGAAACAGTATAAGGACCTTCCACATGACAAGGATGGAGAGTCAACAAGCTGTGCTAAATTCACCCTAGCTCCACACTGAGCTAGCTCAGGTATGTCTGTATTGGGTTATAAGAAGCAGGAATATAGAGTGACTTGGTTGCTTCAGATGAAGCCAGCACAGTAAGAGGAGTCACTTGAAAATGGAAGCAGTAGAAAACAGGAGCTGACTTTTGCCACCTCTTGGTTAATATTAAGTCCATCCAAGGCCAAATTAATTTCCTTTGTAGATTATGCTCCATTACGTGTCTTACAGCATCCTTCCCATGCAGGTCATGGGAATATTAGCTAGTAGAGGTAGCATCTCACACAGTGCACAAAAGAGGACACACAGAGGGACACGTCCACTCTGAAAGCAGCTAAGCTTTGGGGTGCACCCCGCAAGTCTGCTTTGCCAATCTGCCAGTGAGGACAGAGGCTGTGTATGCTGTGGGAACACTCCTGCTCTCATTTGCTTCAAAAATATATATATGGCCATACAAGGGGGTGATGTGTACCTAAGTCTTAACCTGTGATATGAGCAGAGCATGACAATGACTACAGGTGCACAATCAAGGGCACACATAACGCAACGGAGCCACAGAAAGCTGCAGTCTTAAAGGTGAGAGAGTTGGTGGGGGTTGGGGCAAGGGAAATGCAGAGACACATACAGCTGTCCATTCAGCAACATATCAGGGAGTGCCTGAAACACTGGGGAAACGGAGAGGATCAGAGTACATGGGTATTTTGCAGTGCAGTAGCATGCAAGGAGTGCCGACTGTGAGTGGTCAACACAACAATTTCCCACAGGAATGCAGCACTTGTTGCCTAAGTAACTAGAAATAAAAGGCTGTACAAAAGGCAGGTGCAACAGCAGGAAGCTGCAGTTTCACAAAGGGGTCTGCTGTGGAATATCACAGCCTGACCCAGTAAAGGAGGAGTCTCCATGCCAAGGCTCACCAACAGGGATGTCCAGCCAGCTCTACTTGGTTACTTCCACGTCTCTAACCAGGATAGAAGAAGCCATGCAGACACAGATGTCTTCACCCCAGTATATAACAAAGGAGTTCAGCAAAGTGGGGTCTGAAAGACACTCTCACCCAGTTAAGTAACACCTGCTGGTAACGGATTACATCATACAACTTATACAGTACTGCTGAGGTCACTGCATAGCAAACTGCTTTACAATCATACTTCTGATACTTTACTAGAATGGTAAAAACCAGGTGACAGGAAGGAAAGTACTCTCATCAGGACTCTACTGCATGATAAGAACAAACATTTCTCTTCCTAGCCCCTCCATAGACCATAATCACTGCAACTAACTCCATCTGGAAAGATATGTACTGTCACAAGATGGGCAAGTTCTGTGCAATTACCCTGAGCAGAAGAGCATAAATCTGGTCATGGTGCTAATTATGGATCATTTTTTTCCCCCCAGATTCAAGTAGAGTCACGAATAGACTGTTCATGGAATCAACCCCAGCGAAACAAGCCTCTCACCATAGATGAATTTTAATTAAAATTTTAGCATACAATACATGAATAAAAAATGCAAAAACTAAAAAAAAAGGATGTGAGAAATTCACGTATTACAGGAACACTGAATGCACAAATTTGTGATTTTAAGGTGAGGGGGAAAAGTGCTGCAGAAAATAGATTTCTATTTTTAAACAACTACATTTATTTGAAGGATACTAGCAGGTAGCTAAGGAAAAAGAAGTATTCCTAAATTCAGATTGCAAGCACTTCAGTTTCAAACTGTTAATTTAAACTTTTAGTATAAAAGTAAGGAAAGGCTTAGGACCTCTACAGATGCAGACATCTGTAAGAACACAAGTGTACTACTACAGGAACAAGATCTTTTTTTTTAAAAAAAAGGAAATTATCCCTGATACAAAGTTATCTCAGTCACTGGTCATATGCTGCCTACAATTATTATTCACATTTGCTAAGCTGTCAGTTCAGGAAGGATACTGAGGTGCTGAAGAGGGTCCAGAGAAGAGCAGCGAGGCTGGTGAAGGGACTTGAGCACAAGTGCTATAAGGACTGAGGGAGCTGGGGGTGTTTAGCCTGGAGAAGAGGAGGCTCAGGGGAGACCTTATCGCCCTCTACAACTCCCTGAAAGGAGGTTGGAGTCAGGTGGGG
>NW_008665358.1:53285-54355 GCF_000695815.1 Acanthisitta chloris | reverse complement strand
AAGCTCTGCCAGGGGAGGTTTAGGTTGGATATTAGGAAGAGATTTTTTTACAGAGAGAGTAATCAGGCATTGGAATGGGCTGCCTGGGGAGGTGGTGGATTCACCATCCCTGAAGGTTTTCAAGCTGAGACTGGATGTGGCACTTAGTGCCATGGTCTAGTAAACACGGGAGGGTTGGTCTTGATCATCTTGGAGGTCTCTTCCAACCTGGTTGATTCTGCGATTGCATTACCTTACCCTAGATAACATACTTTGACTTCCTAAAAAGTTATGCTGGAATGTCAGGCTTATACTCCTCAATTCTCTGGTCACTGCACTAGCACAAGGCAGAGCAGCCTGGGAATTAAACCAAACAGTACCAGCTGTCCTCACTGGAGTATTTATCAAGTAAAGACACTTCTCCTTGCACAACAACTAAATGTGTTTGTAAATACAGTGCTCCCTCCACTTGTGCTCAGACAAAGGCGTCTTCAGATGCAGCTACAGTCCTCAAAATGGTTTGCAAGGCCTCTCCAGAGCATGGTTGTTTACACTTCCCTACTCAAATAAACCAGCACAATCACATTATTCCTTTGGTGAAAGCAACGCTTTCATAAACCACTTTATAAACCACTCCAAAAACCAAATGTCCATCCTGCAATAGTTTTAAATTAAAATAAAAATCAAATTTCCACCAAAGAATGTGAAGAGGCAAACATAAAAAAGAAAACAGAACTCAAACCCAGGAACAATTTGCTGAAATATCACTAGGACAGTAATTTCCTTTTGTAAATACAGAAGGTAGCAGGGTTTTTTCCTAAAGCAAAATGGTTTTGAGAATCCAGACAGTAGCATCTGTCTGAACTCAGGATAATTCCTAGTCTCATTGCTGCCATCAGAGCTGTATCAGTCCAATGTTACTCCTGAGTTTTAGAGAAAAGCAGCACTGAAACTGTCGAAGAAACTGTTTTAGTCAAAAGCTGCTGGGATCCTGTGACGGTTTTGGCTGGGGTAGAGTTAATTTTCTTCAGAGAGGTTAGTATGGGGCTATGTTTTGAACACAGGGTTGATAATGCGGAGATGTTTTCGTT
>NW_008665358.1:9506-52818 GCF_000695815.1 Acanthisitta chloris | reverse complement strand
GGTTGCTGGCTGGGGTTCAACCACAACAGATCCCAAAGAACATTTATAATTTAAAGAATTCATATACACATTTTGATGATTCCAATGAAAAAACTGCAAAACTTTGGTACTCCCATTGGTTTCTTATTTATGTCTCTCATGCCAGTTAGGCATTACAGCTAATTTCATCTTTCCATGTACAGTAAAAACAGTACATCAGTACATCAGCTGCTTATCACCATCTGCTGTGAAAGAGATGATAGATCAACAGCTTCAGGAGTCACTGTGTCTAAGAAGAGTTAATATATCCAGCATTAGCTGCTGTCTTTGGCTACCTTCTCACCTTTTCCTGCCCATTAGGTCCCTGAACTTCCTTTGCATTGCTGACCAGGTGAACTGAGATACCCAGATCTGTTTTCCAGTTTATGCTGTTGAGCAATCTTGGACCAGGAATTCACTCAAGCAACAAATGCAAAGGAAAGTCTGAATACCAGACTTCTGAACAGATCCTCCCTTCTAGGGACCAGAAAAAAAGATCTCTGGTCTGATATTTCAGCACAAGAGGTTCACCTGCCCAACAACTATTGGTTTGAACACTCACACACCTGCCCTTTTTTGCAACCAAAGCCATAGGTGGCTTTGGAGAAAAGTGAGAGAGGGAAATGCCACCCTCCTCCTCTCTTCATTCCCAGCCAGAATCTTCAAAAGGTTTTGCCAGCTACAGTAAACTTGCCTTGCTGCTTTGAAAACCACATAGAAAACGAGGAAAAATAATCTCTCTTCCATTCCCCTTCTTATTACTCACATACCCACATGGATGCCTCTCCATAACATATGATATGAGAAAAAAAATTTCATTGTGATTTGAGAGAATACAGTATTGGAAAAGCTTGGGTTTAAACCAGACCACAAGGCCAAGAGACCCACATGAATGGCAGCTAAACCTGAGGGCTGTTTTCTTACATAGTGATGATAGCTGGAAGGTTTGTGGCAGAATGAGAAACCAGATCAAATCCAAGGGATTAAAGAGAAGTAAAGCCGATGGTCCAGTGGGACTGACTGAAGGTTTACCTAATTTAAGAGGTGCAGATTGAAGATACAATATGGCGAGGAACCACAAAAATCCTTCTAATTCAGCCTTGACTTAATTGTTTTAAAATTCTTTGTGGGCTAGACCAGGCTGTAACTAAACTGTTTAAGTAGGGTCTTAATTTGCATAAGAGAATCTGACAATGTCAAATGACTTTGTACAGCTAAGACTATGGAGAACTGTAGAATTCTAGCACTCTAGTAAGGGAAAGGCCAGATTTCACAAGTGTAGGAGAGACTAGTGGGAGGAGCAACGTTCAGACATGCAATGGTTCTAGGCTGTTAAACATTTGGAGCACTTGCCTTAGTCACGCAAGAAACCCAAGTAAGTAAACTGTATGCTGCAGTGATGTGGGGAAAGCATGCTGCATTTCCAGCACCACCCACACCCACCCACCCCATCCTCAGGGCAGTGAGTACAGTGGAACACCAGTTGGGAAAAATATTCAGAAACTTGGCAAGTGTTCTTGCAAGTGAAAACCAGAATAAAAGCTGAAAGAGATGAAGAGCTGAACTTTCCACAGTCAGTAATCAGGTTAGGAGAGTGAAAAGTTCAATCTCTGTTTTCTTGTCCCCTTTCGTAGGTTCCCTCATTCCTCTCCTTTCGGACATCTGTTGTAGACACTGGAGTCAGCTGAGACAATGCCAAAATAAGCCTGAAATGCACATGGGAGGACATCTATTTCACTTGCTTTCAATAGAGAATATAGATTGTTTTCAGAAAGTGGAGAGACTGAGAGGCTGAACAATTCCAGCCTGTTCACTGAGGGCTGAAGTCTTTAATGTTATCAGTGGCATTAACTACCAAAAAGCCAGGTGCTGATCATATTTAATGACCAATCTTTTCTACATAGCATTGCAAGAGATCTTCAGTGGTTGCTTTTCAGTACAATGTTGACAATTTTGAGGCTATCAGTGAATGTAAAAAAAAATAAAATCCTTGGAGGAGCTAATAATTTAAGTAGTTGGCTAGGTGACCTAAATGAACTGTGTCATTTAATACATTCAGCTCTCTCCTTTTAGCACAGAAGGTGGCACTTGTTTTGTGTCTACTGGGCAATAAAGCCATGCAAAGCACTCGGCTGACAGATCAGAATGTGCACAGTTTGGCATTAAGCACGTTGATCAGATAATATCATTTACAAGCATCATGCGATAGCCCAGGTAACAGCACCAGGGCCACAGTCATGCAAGGGAATTTGCAAATGGAATAAGGTACCCTAAATATGCCATGGAGATAAATGACCAGGCAATTTTTAAAACCTGTGTGTAAAGTAGATTATTTATGAAGCTAAAGGAAAAAAAGAAAAAGACAGAGGTAGAGCTTTTTGACATTTTCCTCTTTTGCTTTCCACTCCAATCCCCCAACCCACAACCATCCATATTTGTCATTCACTCACTCCTGACAAGTCCAGGAAGATAATACTGTGATAAAACAGTTGGACCTGCTAACACACTGTGCTTTGTGTTAACATGGCTACTTCTCTGAATTCCACAAGTCAATCTGCGTCCCATTTTGTTTCTACTGAGCAGAAACATTCTGTGCTCGTTTTCGTGTGACTTTTCAGAGGGTGGAACTAATCACTTCTGCCTTTATCTGCTCAGCAGCCCCAGCAGTATATGCTGCATTATTATGCTGCAATACAATATGATTGTTAGGTACGTTTACTCTAAATAGGCCTATATGTACAATGACTCTCACATAAGTAGCATGACAGCAGTAATTTGTAGATCAGAGAATCACAGAACGGGTAGATGCTCCTCCCTTGCTCTTTGTTTCTACAGCAATGGACTTTGCCTCAAATCCCCTACAAGTTCATGGAATTTGAATATCATGCTGACCTATTGTTGTTTAAAATACACACAACATAAACGTTGCCCTGGGAAACACAATTACTCTGCAAATTTTGCTACCCATCTCCTGTTCCCTCGCAATGGAGGATCCTAAAAAATTGTTTCTTCTCCCTTTGTGTGACACCTATTGTGCCTTGCCCTGTTCATTCTCATGCAGTTCATGTATTCAAAGAGATCAGATTCCCAGATAGGGGGAAGAAGCTCCAGGTACTTTTCTCTCAGCATTACTCCACTTCAACAATAGAAAACATCAGACTGCTGCTGCTGCTGCTTCCCTCACAAGGAATACAGCATTCTGGGTTCAGTGATACGCATTTAATGATACACATACTGCTGGCCACATGTTAGTCCTCAGTACAACAGAAAGCAAAAGTTTTCATATAGTGGCTTTCTAATATACCAGAAATGGGTCAAGAGATCCCGAACACCTTGCAGGTACTACTAGCCTGTTCCAAAAAGCAAAAAAGGTTCCTCAACAATCCCCCTTGTTTTTTCATCTGGGATGTCACTACACCTCAGTAACACTCCTTCCTCAATTTTCTCCTTTTCAGAGAAGAAATCCTTGTTAGACAAATAAATGAGCACCTCTGTACAATCTGCTGGTCTCACAGATCTAGGCTTAAAGAAAATGCAAGTGATCCAGAGTTCTATATTATACAGTATCAGTCTGACTAAAGCTATTTTTTTTTCTTAGACCATATGACTGTTAGAGTCATAACTCTACCAGTGTTGAAAAGATGAGGACTGTGCAATTTTCATCCTGTGATGAGACAACGGTTGTTCCATAAAAATAAAAGTGCCAACACTGTGATGGATCTGCAGCTGAGAGCACACCCTCTGTGTTCCATTTTAGCTGTGGTTCTCTGTGCATATCTTAGGAAATATTCAATATCCCCCTCACCTCTTCCCCTCCCCCTCTCACTTTCTGCAGTTTTTGATTAAGCATGTGCTCTACACTTGCAATCTGATACCTAAATCCCATCCCTCAGTGCAGCTACACTACTATTCTATTAAAACTGTGTCTCCCAGCTACACATTGCTCCCTCTTCTATCAGAAAGATGTCATGGTTGCATTAAAACCTCTCTCAACAGAGCCACAACAATCCTTAGGGCCAGCCAGCTACTGCTGAATTTTTCATCCAGCCAGGGAACTATCAGCCCCTCAACACTGTTAGGTAAGTAGCAGCTGGTTAGAGCAAGGCTCTTGAAAGGTCACTACAGAAATTAGTGATCAGTCAGAACTAACCTGCCATTACACTTCTAGTTTTTTTACAGGAAAACAGAGAACAAAGATACCTATTGTCAGATTCTGAATCATCAACATATCCTTGGTACTGTCAGAGTCTCCACAGAAGGAAACCAAGAGAGAAAAGGTTAGGTAACCTCCACAAGGTCACTAACATCTCAGAGTCTCCACAGAAGGAAACCAAGAAAGAAAAGGTTAGGTAACCTCCACGAGGTCACTAACATTCAGCAAAGAGTGAACTGAGAGGTAAGAATCCAAGGTGTTTAATGGCTGGACTTGGTGATCTTTAGAGGTCTTTTCTAATCTTAAAAAGTCTATGAGCTTTAAGAGATGTCTCCAATGGGGGCAGAGAGGCAAAAAGTCGTTGATTAAATGTGGCCTTACAAGGCATCAGCCCCAAATCCTTGTACTAAACAGGAACCTAAACTTTATCAAATACATCTGGACCACTACATAACAAAAGAGGAAATTGATTTTCTTCTGATATACAAGATGCATTTAACATTTTCCCTCTGCAGCTGTTAATGTCTCTTCACTGGTAGAGGCATTAGCAATACCTCTCCCATCCCAGCCATATTCATTATTTTTTCACTGCTATGACTGTTTCAGTTCTTGAAAACTTATTCACCTCTTTCTTGGAGCTAGTAGTGTTTTTTAATCACTACCCAACAATCAGAGTGCGATATTTATCATAACTTTTTGCCTACATCTCTGACATAAGACCTGAGCATATGAAATCAGTGCATATGCTACTCTGGCTCATACTGATGACCAGTTTTGTTTTCACAACACATCTTCTATTTCATCTGTAAAAACTCAATTTTTATTCAAGTATCACATAACCCAGCTGCTACTTTGTCTCAGAAATGGGAATTTTTTGACATTTTCTTTCCAATGTGCTGTTTCCACACCTTTGGTCATGTAAGTCAACCAACTAGTCTTCCAAAATATTTTGTCCCCTGTTGCTTTCCAAACACTTCTATTAATGTAAATACAATTGGAGTTGGATCTACAAGAATGTAATAATTAAAAATGTATTCCAAATAGTTATACTTGCAAGAAAAATAACTAAACTCACTTTGCCATGTAACGCAAACAAAATACTTAAGCACAAATAAAAAATAAGTCAACCAACTAGTCTTCCAAAATATTTTGTCCCCTGTTGCTTTCCAAACACTTCTATTAATGTAAATACAATTGGAGTTGGATCTACAAGAATGTAATAATTAAAAATGTATTCCAAATAGTTATACTTGCAAGAAAAATAACTAAACTCACTTTGCCATGTAACGCAAACAAAATACTTAAGCACAAATAAAAAAAAAAACATAGAATCACAGAATCGACCAGGTTGGACAAGACCTCCAAGATCATGAAGTCCAACCCTCCCGTGTTTACTATGGCACTAAGCTAAGTGCCACATCCAGTCTCATCTTGAAAACCTCCAGGGATGGTGAATCCACCACCTCCCCAGGCAGCCCACTCCAATGCCTGATTACTATCTCCGTAAAAAATCTCTTCCTAATATCCAACCTAAACCTCCCTTGGCAGAGCTTGAGTCTGTGCCCTCTTGTCCTACTGCTGGTTGTCTGTGAGAAGAGACCAATCCCCACCTGACTACAACCTCCTTTCAGGGAGTTGTAGAGGGTGATATGGTCCCCCCTGAACATGGTCAATGCTTCAATGGCCTTTCTTCCCATACTCCCCCTTTCACTTCTCAGCAAGAGAAAGAGGTTCAGGTGCTCCCAGAACTACATTCGGACAGACAGAGCCTATTGAGGAGTTAATCACCTACTGAGCACTCCCATAGCCATGCAGCACCGGAATCAAACATTAGTGAAGATTAGGAACCCAAGAATTGGGTCTCACTGCTGCCTTCTGTTACTCCCATCTTTTATTGCTTCCTCTCTTCTCTCGTTGTTAGCAGGAGGCACCAGTTTCACTCTCCTTTAGGACAGGGAAGCTTCGAGCTAATACTTCATCTCTTCCACAAGCTGTGCAGCCACAGTGTGGGAGGCCCAGCATTAGTGTGACTGCCCTGCTCAAATGTGCCCCAACCTCCACCTGCCCTGCAGTCAGGGCCTGCAGGGACTTAATGGCCCTGGGCACCCTGTGTGGGGACTCTGACCCATGCCCTGCCCAGGGGCTCCAGCTCGGGTCAGGGCGCACCACCCAGCCTTGCCCTCTGTCAGACTCTCACTGTAGGCACCTTGTCTCCACAGCCTGCCTCAGGTCATTTCTCCTCAACAAACCTTGGCCACACAATGCTGGAGGGTCCAACTCCAGCCTTGCCTCCAGCCTCATCTCCTGCTTCTCCCAGCTGGACCCTGGCCAGATCAGATTCATCCCTGGCTGTGTCAGAATTGTCACTGCAGCCTGTCACCTGCCTGCCCGGCTCAGACCCCAGGGACAGCACAGCACCAGTGAGGGCATGGCCTGCGATGGGGTCACCCCATCTCCCAGCTCAGCCTACTGCACAGAACAGCCCTGCTGCACAAGAGGGAGGAAACAGCAGAGTCAGAGATCATAAGGACGAAGACAGTTTGACAAAATAGCATCTCAGCCTCCAGTGGCTTCTCTCTCCCAGGGCTAGCACACTTGGCAGTGCCTTTGAGCCAAGCATCTGTTAGTTTCTGCCTAGTCCAAGAAAACTGGCAAACCCAAATCCCACTATAACTCAGAGGCTAATGAATTCTCTAGCACTTGCTGCTGCCAAAACTCAGGGCTGCCTGCCCTCTGCAGTGTTATTTTTTCCTCTAGTGCTAGATCATCCTGGAATGGATTGTGCTACTTAGATTAACCACAGGACTGCTCATGCTGTAAATTAAAGATCCCTTTCTGTAGCTTTGCATTTTCTGCTCTTTGTACCACAAATCCCTGTAGCTGTGTTGTTGATATACCAAGCACTTGGCAAATAATTTTCCTAGGGACATATTTCTACAGCTACAGCTGTGTCCATAGTTAACTTGCTGTCATGGCTTGTCTGTAATCCTTCTATGTTCTTTTGAAGCTAGCACAGTGCTGTCAAATGGATACCTTTCTCTTCTGCTCAGCACTACAAGCAAACAGCAAGGCACTTTTAAAAACTTTTATCCTCAAACTCTAATTTCAGCTCACTAGCAACTATCTGGTTGTAAGGCCTGGCCTCCAGAGGAACAACCCTAGATACCTATCCATCTGCATAAGATACATAGATAAGATGTCCTGTACTCTTGCCATGTCCTTGCACAACACAGCACATTCACAGTTCCAGTGGCTATCCCCTTTCTGTTCTCATTTTTGAAAGCAGGGCCATGACAAATCCTTGTATCTCAAGCACTAAAATGACTTTCCTGTAATAGGCAACAAAACTGAGGGTTGATTACTTTCTCTCTCGCACTGAAGCTTTCTCCCTTCTGGTGCTGCTTTGTTCTCTTTTTTATTTTGTCTTTGGGTTGCAGTCAGGACTTCTAGTATCATAAAAAAGACGAATGAAATCAGTCATAACAGCCCTGCTAGCCAGAGCAGCAACACTGTACTTGACCTTTGTATTAATAGGAAAGCAGTTACAAAAATATATTATTTTTTCCTCAGAACTCTGCAACACAACTCTGAGCAAAGCTAAATAACTTGGTTTTTTACTGTAATTTTAACTGTTCTATTAAACAAAAAGTAGTATACAATCTTCCTAACAGCTCACTCCGAAAGTACCAGACACAAACCACACAGCACCTCTTACCTTTGTACAGAACATCCTCCTGTCAGTGGGCAACCTCGTTCCAGATATGTAAAAAGTGTGGTGAGAGCCCCATCACATGCTCAGGAGTTAATCCCTCCAGAGACTCACAGCTGGAGCAGGCTGTGGGCTCACAAGCATAAGTAGGAGAGCACTTTCATATAAAGATAACCTGCCTATCAAACCATGCCTAGCTAAACCTAGCTCATGTTTCATTTCTGGTCACATGGCATCATGACTGGAGGTGCAGCATGAATATGGAAAAGGTGTCCTGAGATTTCCATCATCCTGAATGCTTTTCATGACATGAAAATGACAGTGCATGCGAGCACCTGCTCTCAACCTGCATCATCTCTCTCTGTGTCACCTAAAAGCCAGTCAGCATGTAACCCAAAGAAATGACAACCAGTCCTCTAAGGATGTGATCTGCACAGTGGACTTGATAAAAAAGCACAAGCCATGGGGAGAAAAGAAACTATTAAATAGCTGAGAGATTGCACCTTTCCTCATTAGTCCAGCAGACAGCTTATCAACAGGTATTACCTTACGCTTCAGCATGAATCATGAGAGCAAGGAATGGAGCTGCATAGGATAAAGGGGTGCCCAGGGATCTGCTATCACCATGGTAATGCAGGCATACCACTCACGCTTTCTCAGCAGCCTTGGTCCTCCTTTTCTCAACAGCAGCCAGCAAGACTTTTATTTTCTAACAGATTGTAATTCAATCACCACACAGAAGCAAGGGAAGATTCTCCATTTACTCTTCAGCTGATGTTATGCTCTGAATGGCTTTTATACTACATGAGGTACATGGGAATCAGCCACTGGGGCAGAGGTATGCAGACATCTGTGCCCCTCTACCTTAAGCACTCCCCTGGAGAACCCCTGACAGACATCAAATGTGTGCTAAGTGTTTGTCTAGAGAAGCAAGGCATGCAGACCATAAGCAGCAGCCTGTGAGATACTGAGAGGTGGTCTACAACCTGACAATAAGGGAAAACCTATAGCTACACCATGTAAAGAAAAGAAAAGCATGCACAGAAATAATAAAAAGCACAGAAAGAGTGGGTGGCTTCCACTGGCAAGGCTTGACACTTCAAGTCAATGAAGAACCAACAGAAGTGGGTTCACCTGCCACGGGGATGACCTGGCACTACACCAGTGCACACTGGCTCCATCTGTGAGGTTGCATCAATGGCATCACAGAAGTGACTGGCCAGGACCTTACCAGCAGCTCAGCCTAGGCACACAGTATTAGCTGGGAGATGACAAATGCTGTAGACTTGTTGCAGGTGAACCCACCAACAAACAGTTCTTTGCTGACTGTCAAGGCTTGCATGGCCCCTTCTTTCCCACCTGCCACCACCCCTCATCGCGAAGAGGTGCCATATCTTCAGCACTGAGGTCTGAGGGAGGGAAGGAGAGAGCATTCCTTCCACTGCGCTCTTGCCTTCCCCAAGTGTCAAGTGACATCCCCATCAGCTGTCCTGCCTTCCCAAACGGGGAGGGAAACCCATAACCCTATGAAAGGTGACCTGTCCCACCACTACCTAAGCCCTTACTACAGTTCATCACCAGCATCAGCCCCACCACTGGGCTGAGTCACACCACCACTAGCAGCAGCCCTGCAGTTGGGGTTTGTCCTGCTGAGCATATGGCAGTGCTCCTCCCCCTGTACCCAGTGCCCTCCTGCCCATGCTGACCAGCTGGTTACTGTGGGAGGCTGTCACAGACCCTGCTGAAGTCAGAGTAAATGGCAGTCACTGCTCTCCCCTTGTCCCACTAGGACAGCCAGCTCCTCAAAGCAAGGCTCATGTTGTTACCAGCACAACTTGTCCTTGGTGAAGCTGTACTGTCTGGTCACAGATATCACCTTGTCTTCATGTGCTTCCAATCCATCTTCTGGTAGATGTTGTCCATAATCTTCCCAGAGAATGAAGGGAGGGTGATCAGCTGGTTGTTTCTGGGATCCTCTTATTTGCCTGTCTTGAAGATGGGCCCAATACCTGCCTTTTACTAGTGCTTATGAACCTTCCTTCATTGTCATGACCTTTAAGGTAACAGCCAGCAGCCCTCACAGTGACTTCCACTAACTCAGCCAGCAGCCTGGAATGCAGCTCACTTTCAGCACTTGGATTTGTGCATGCCTGGTTTGCTTAGCCACTCCCTAACTATCCCATCTGTAGGCATCTGTAGACACTGCTAGTAGGCCTGGGAACTGGGAGGCTTGAGGGCACACCTTACTCCCTGGAATTGAAGGAAAGCATTATTCCATAGTTTATTGATTTGCTTTCTTTGTCCTGATGACTCTTAAAACCTTATATGTACTCCTGGCATTTTGCCTTCCTTCTGACTTGGACAAACACATTTGCTTTCAAAGAGGGAGAGAGCATTTAATCTCCTGGGTTACAACAGGTAACTCTGCTTTCCTTCAACTCCTTTAAACTGTGGTAACACCACAACAGTTGTATCTTACTTTTTTCCGCTTCAGGATATTTGCACAGATTATTTTTTTTACCAGCAGTATCCCTAGCCATTCCCACAACAGTCTTAACAGCTTGTAATGAAATTCTGGTGTGTCTTTCATTACAAAGATGTGTTTTCTGAAAAGTACAATACAGGAATTTCATTCAAAGTCCTCTGTGATTTCTGGCCAGACTGCAAACAGAGCAAGACATGCCCTACAGAACTGTTACCTTAAATAACTATTTCTATATTGATCTTCTAGACATGGAAATTGTTTTCCTCACCCAGTACTGTGTAGGAAATCATCCTTTCCAAATCCCAGATGCACTTCACTATTACTAGTTTCGGTGTTCCAAACAGAAAATGCCTTGTGTCGAGAACAAATGAGCTTGATTTCCCCCTAGTCTGTATCCCTACTCTCTTTGGTATGATACAACCCTTGGTCTCATCTCTACCATCTGCTTCCTGAGTGTTAATAATCAAGAAAATTTCAAAGCTGGACTGCTTTTTCTAGCTCTGCTCCTCCTACTTCAAAACAGGAGAGGCATTACATGGTCAACATTTTTTCAGCTTCACATTTATATACATGTAAATAGCAGAACATGGACAGATCAAGCAGGGATTAACAACACGAACAATTTGCTTTGAGGCTCAGATGAATCAGACTTTTAGCAAGATATTGGAAGGCTCTTGCAACTAGAATAACTTTCAAGCTCCATGTTGGTTTAGAAATAACATATTAATTCCACATCTGTTGCTTTGCTGCCCTATTCCTTTCAAGGAACTAGGATATGCTGCAAGACAGGTGTGGTGAAATTTTTATTCCCTAGTCACACACTTTGCAAGAGTAGTCTTTCTGGGATTGTTCAACAGTACTGTCCCCACATTTTGAGGGACACTGCTCTCCCAAAGCTGGATAAACACCTAGCTTAGTTTTGGGAACAATGTATTATTGGATTTCAGAGTTTCCCTCTGAATAACACATATTTCCACACAGCAAGAGTATACCGTTTAAAAGCAAACAAACAAACAAAAAACCAAACAAAGAACCCCAAACCAAAACAAAAAAGATACAACTCCAAAGCGTAAAATTATTAACATTTATTTGCCTAAAACAAGCAGGCACACAAAGATTACTTTGGGCTTATGGTACAACTTGGGCAGCTTATAGTTTGCTTTCTAGAAGCTTCTACTCAGATTTAACAAGCACAGAACAGGCTCTGTGTCCAAACACACACTTTCCAACACTGATCACCCCATTTACCCTCATCAGAATGTCAGGAAAACCTTTTCACCTTTGAGGAGAAAAAGGATAAAATTTAGAACCTGTTACTGAAAAGCACCATGTATCTTGGGATTAGAACCAAATCTGATTTTATCTCCAAGGGGAAAAGATTCATGGCCAACAAAAGAAACAAAAAAGAGGTACCCTCGCTAGAATACTAAAAGAATGTGTTCTACCCGTCATAATTAACTCACCTATCTTACGGAGGCTTTACATTAAGTGAACAGTAGTGTTGCTTTAGATAAATCATCTAGAAAGAAAAAGTGGCAGGTAAGGAATATATATGACCCAGCAACAGAAAATTAATTATTTTTTTTCTGTCCTTGGAGACTTATTTTTGAGAAAACAATGTAAAATAGGACTGGTGAGGGGTTTTATGCTGCTTGTGTGGATGATAAGGTTATACATACATAATACTCTAGTGAAGACTCTTGTGTGAAAGGAATGGCACAGCAGCTTACTGCAATGCTGGTCACCACCACCACTTCTACTCACAGAGACCTGAGTCAGTAAGCAAGGATTCTAAAATCCCTTGCTCAGCTGACACTCAGGGCTGTAGATTTGTATGAATTCTGCAAGCCTTGACAATATTTAGACGCATGAGAGTTATTTTTGCACATCCGTAAAAGTATCAGAAAAATTTCAAATAGACTGAACATCTTGGACTGTTGTTCATGCGCCAACACAAATGAGAAATGACACATTCTTTTGCCTTAATCCTTGAGTGCTCACTCTTGCCACAAATCTCAGAGCTCACTGGGTATTCCTCAACAACACCCATGTCCCATCAGATTACAGTTTTTTTTGAGAGTGAGTTCACAGGAGAGCTAAGGCATGAAACACTGCTTTCAAACCAGAGCTATAACCTAGGAAATAAGATTCAGAAGTTCAATTCCTTCCTCATTTTTTTTTTCCTCATAAGTAACTGTTCCTCTGACAATGCCTAAATAATAATTTTTCATAATACAACATATTTAAAAATGGCAGTTTGATTTCTGTGAAATTTAAGTGCAGAAGAAGCACTATCCAGCAGCTGCAAGAGAAAGACATTATAAAACAATACAATCCAATTCAGCCTTTTGGAGTATGCAAAAGTAGAGCTTTTGTTACAATATTAATGTGACTTGGTACAGCACCCATCAATATATTTCTGCTGTTCAGACTTTAAAGGAAAACTTGAAACCACATACACATTCCAAAATAGCCAAGAGCACAAAAAATATCTTCTCTTCACTATGCCAGCCCAACAGTTTGCTGTCATAAATGCAAGGTATAATTTAAATGCTAGTCCCTTTGTAATGTTAATATCCTCTGTCCTCTAAAAACAGATGAGCTTTGACCATAATGGATTAAACTCATTTAATCTATATACGAGATATTTATATGAGGCTACTTCAGTAATTTCCAGATGGCAGTCTTTAATCATTGGAACACTGAGATTCCCTCACTCCCCACAGTGTCAATCTCTGAACCAAAAATAAGAAAAAAAAAATAAAAGAGAAAAACCAATTCATTTTAAGATACATCAGTTTCGCTTTGAAGTAGGGAAAAAAGTTCCTTGGAAATACCAGTCACAGCAAAGGTGGCAATTTCTATTCCTAGCCTTCCATGTATCACATAAACCAACTCTTATCCAACTTTTATTTCTAGGACTTTGGCCCAAGCAAAGTAAATATGTCAGTTTGTTTCTCACAGTTCTTCCATATGTCACGTACACAAACTTCTATAAAGAAGACAGCTAGATACAGCTTAAGTAGAAATTGTTAAGTTGCTCTCATTTCAGTCACCCTTCTACTTGGAATTCAAAACCTTCACATTCAGACTGCCAGTAAAAACTAGAAGTACTTACATGCCTCAGCCCCAAACCCCCCCATTTTTTAAATGAGTGATGTCCACATTTAAGGATAAGGCTTTTCTGGTTAAACAACATCAATTCATAGTTAGGTACATCGTGTACAAAAAGTCTTATGTGATTTAACATTGGCTTTTGCCATTGCATTAGTTTCTTGTTTTCTAGGCTTTTCTATCATTATCATTGCCATGGGAAAAAAAAGTTGGTGAAGGGTCTAGAGAACAAGTCCCATGAGAAGTGTCTGAGGGAGCTGGGTTTTTTAGCCTAGAGAAAAGGAAGTTGGGGGGGACACACACCTTACTACTCTCTACAAGTACCTGAAAGGAGGCTGCAGCAAGGTGGAGGTCGGTCTCTTCTCCAGAGTAACAAGTGACAGGATGAGGAGAAATGGCCTCAAGTTGCACCAGGGGAGGTATGGATTGGATATTAGGAACAATTTCTTCATTGAAAGGCTTGTTAAATGGAATGGTTGAATCACCATCCCTGAAAGTATTTAAAAGACATGTAGATGTGGCATTGAGAAACATGGTTTAGTGATGGATTTGGCAGTGCTGGGTTAATGGTTGGACTTTATGGTCTCAGGGGTCTTTTCTAACCAAAATGTTCTATGACTCTAATAACTTCCTTTCTCTCAACAAACCTAGCGGACTCCTTTTTAATGTGTTTGGAAAGACTGCTACAGCAGCATAGGCAGAAGGGGGAGCTGGAAAACAGGAGGAGAAGTGCTAGAAAAGGGGATGAACTCAGTGTCCTTAAATGGCCAGGCAACCCTGAACTACGTAGTAACTGCAGCAAATAAAATGGTATCCACTTTTTGGATAGGCATTTATTCAAGAACAAGATTGAATGAAACAAGTACCAACTCTTTCCTCGTGGAAAGGAATTCATATTTCCGTACCAAAACAGAATAAAGAGACTTTCAAGTTTTTCACACAAAACATTCAGTTCATTCTGAAGGGGAAGACTTTACTCTGATCTTTAAAGAAAGGCCATGACTGAACTATTCTGAGCCACATAGTAAGCTTGTGTCCAAGTATCTCTTGCCTTCTCTGTATCAATCAAGCATTACAAAAGTCTTCACTGATTTACAGAAGTCCCACATGAAGTCTTGTAATATTTTTATGCCTTTGTTTGCCCTTTTATTCCAGTCTTTCCACAGACACTGTAGAATAACTTTTTTTAAAGCTTTCTCTAGCATATACCACGGTAAGAGCACCAAAAATCAGATTCACCTGTATATTAACAGACAACAGAGTAACAGAATTTGTTTCAGGCCAGAAAAATGTCTCTTCTCCACTCAAAAAACCTGCAGACTCTGCAAAACCATATCACTTTATCTAATGTTATTTGTCTCATGTCTTAAAAGTTTGTTTTAAAAAACATCTTCTAGAGACCAGAATCAAGTGGGAAGGGTACCTTTCTTTCAAAAATAGAATAGTGCTTTTTTATATCTTAATTTTGTTAAGAGTTTGGACATATCTGGAAGAGGAAGGGGGAAATTCCAAATTGTTTAATATTTCTTGATTATATACTAAAACTACATGATTGGTTTTTGTTTGCAATGACTGTGGATGGCAACACGAAACAAAATACAGGAATTTATTATTGACAAGCACCAATCTACATTCACAACCAGGTGAGGTTGTGGGGGTCAGGGGCAGCAGTGGCATGGGGTACAGTCAAGCTGTGTGTCTAAGCTGTGTGTTCTTCAGAGCACTGAAAAATCTAGGCTGTTTCCTGAGATGCCTCGAGCAGATCTGTCTGCCAGCTCTTGCTGAAAACAAGCCCCTCAGTTACAAAGAAATTCAGCTGTATTCCTCAATGCCTTGTGAAAACATTGCTAATCAGTCTTGAGGATGTATACAGAAATTAAGTCTTGCCTCCATAAGGGTATTCTCTCCATAACAGAAATGGAACCAAAAGAAAGAAAACCAGAGTGACTCCTTCTCAAGCCAATAGAAAATATCAGGGTGAGAGTCATCAGAAGGGCCCTGAAGTTCTTGCCTCTGAGATTTGCCCTTCCTGGTCCCACTAGTTCCAGGAGGGAACATTAATATCTACTCAGGAAATTAGCTGAGATGTTCAACAACAGACACAGGCTGAGGTTCTTTCATATATCCTTGTTATGAGAAGACCATCTGAATTTGTTTTCACATCTCTCACTAGAAAGTACAGGAAATATAAATGCTAGAGTAAAAGTGAGCAAACAGCCAGCAGATCGCAGCCAACATAATAAAAAATACAAACTGATTTAGAAGCAGCCATTCATTCATATTTTTCCAGTGTAAGATGAAAAACTGTGCCAACTACAAACTCCACAAAGCAAATGGTACTCCATCCATGCCACACGGAGTAAAAGGCTTGGCTGGAAAATATAGATGAAAACCAAAATCATTATTCTAGCAACACAAATAAATGGCTCCATGAATAGTCACCCATTTAGCACTTAATATTACAACAGTACATTTTTTGTTGCTCTTCCATGGGAAAGCTATGCAATAGAAAACAAGGATTTTCATTATCCAACCACAAAATTTTTAAATTCATCCTTAAATTGAAAGCTTGCACCACTAGGTCAGAGTGAGCTGTGATTACTGAAGATATATTCTATCCATCCTTTTCAGCTGCCCATCATTGTCTACAACAGATTCCTACCATGACTGCTTAGCCAACAGAAGGTCTCACAAGACTGATGTGTAGTAATCTATAAGTAAAACCAGCCAGCTTGAGGCTGACCGTGCTCAAACATGACTCTCTGGTTGCATCTCAGATTATAACATGAGCAAACCCAGATGGTATGCAGCTGATGTTCAACACCCACCCCAGCCTCCTTTCTCTTCCTCCCTGGTAGACCTTATTTCCTTCTCAGACAGACAAGCACAGCCTTGCAGAACCCAGTTCAACCAGAATGGCCTGAGTTACCCCACAAGAAGCCCAGCTCATGTGGAGAGAAACCCCTGTGCACTCAGCCTGGGAATGAATGCCTGATCTCAGCCTTGAACAGCTTCAGCCTGCAAACAGGCCCTGGGAATCAGAGCAGGTTTCCCAGGACGCCTGGCAGGAGCTGATGACTTGCTAATGTGGAAAGAACCAGCCCCATTCCCAGTCATATGTCCCCACCCCTTACATGGGACTAGGTCTGGCAACAAATCATTTCACTACGGGGTTAAAACAAATTCAGAACTGACAAAAAATTGGAGAGTTTTCTGCCAGCTGGCATGCAGCCAAGAGCTGGGAAGAGCAGGTACCAGCTCCACCTCTTAGCATTAAGTGCTACTAGGTCAGCCTAGCCTCTCATAGCATAGCATCCTATGTCTTGATGTGAATTGTCCTACATAAAACACAGTGTACTAGCATAACAATAAGAACCAACAGAGCATGAGAAGTTTTGAATCCACAGAAGTGCTGCTTTTATCTGTATTACCCAGAGGCTTTTTTTTCTCTTTCCCATCCACTAGAGCCACTGGAAACTGCTCTATGTGAGGTTCTGCCACTGCTACCGCTTTACCTAACCTTTTCTGAAGAGTGCCAGATCTTTGAAACTCTTCAAGACACCTTAGCTTCCCTCAGTCACAGCCAGGGCAGCCAAGCTGTCCTGGGGAATACCTGCCATCCACAGTCCATTGATGGCTGAATCTGTCATTGCTGTTCGTCAGAAGATGTGAATGTCAGGATGAATGCATGCTGTCCTGAATATATTTTCTCGCAAAATCATTAGCTAATTAATATTATGTACAGCAAACAAAAACTTGTTCAGCACATGGTGTTTATAAATTATTCTCTGCAACTGCAAATCTGTCACACTAACAAATCAGTAAATTAAGTCATTTAGTGATCAGAGCCAGGAACTCAGATCAGAGACTGCTGAATACTGATGTAATCAGCAATTCAGTTGCTGCACAGTAGTTCAAAACACACAATTCATTGCACCTTGGCAAAACTCAACATACTTGCCCATGAAAAAGATGCCTTGCCTGCTTTGCTAACATTCTGCACATTTAAACAAATGAGCCTTGAGCATAAGAACACCCAAGCACCAAGTGTTTCTCCTAGACTCAGTTCAGCATATTTTCTCTTCTCAACACTACTATGAGATACTTTGCAAGAGTAGATTTAAGTCTCCTGCACAGTTCCAACCTGGTAAAATGCCATATATTTTCCATTTTCTAGTTGTTCTTTAGCAAGGCCATTTCATGGAAACAAAATGGTTTTTCGAGTAAATGGAAAACAGTCCTACACATGTAAAATTTAATAGCATAAATTTTAGGTTATATAGTCTGAATTTGATGTCAAGATAATGCTCAAATTGCTCAGTAGTCAAAAAAACCCCTACAAAATAACTTGGAAGTTTTTCTCCTGATGACACAATAAGGTGGGTACCAGTGCAGAATTTAGTCGGCCTAACTGCCAGAAATTGTAAGCAGCCCAAGCTGAATGTGTCGCAGTTTTTTGTCAGTACCATGCCCATATCTGACAGCAAGAGAAAGGGAAGTGATACTTGTGGCCTTGCAGCTGATGGGAGGTGGTGACAGAGTGGTGATGAATAATAATCATTAGCATGACAGAACAGATGTTGCAGAAGACTTGTGGTTTCACTTCAATATCTACTCTTCACAGGCCAAAAATGATGTGCACATTAGATATGTGAAAGAACAGAGATGCATGGGAGATTTGGCAGCTTTCTGGTCTCCCCCTCCCACGCACACTATGGTGTAGGTCATTCCCAGTATTCATGAAGAGAAATCCATGCCATAGGGGCTGTGATGTGGCCCACTGTTAGCTTTCTGTGTCTGTGTACCCGAGACGCTGACATTCCCACAGCTAACTGAGGAAAGTTAGATTTCACAGCTACGACATGGCCTGAAGACAACAATTCACACTTACAAGGTCACAGGAAACAGCTTTGCTGAATTTGTGTAATATCCACCTCCCATATGGAAGTGTTCAGCCAAAGCTCTCCAAGTGGGGAAAATGGAGGGGTGGGGTGATGAGACAACTAATATAATTTCTTACAAGTGTTGCTATTTACACCTTTATACAGTTACCACTGTCTACCGGGAAAAATCACACTGTTTATGTTCACACGTCCAACTTAGGTGGCTGAGTGATAAATCTTGACTTTCTGGCCAAGGAAGCCAGGTTCAGAATAGGTCTGCTTGTTTTGGCTTGTAATCACAACTGACAAACCAGTAGGAAAAAAAGATAGGGTGAACAACTATTCAGCAGTGCAAAGCTTTAAATCTTCACAGAAATAACACCCCAGCACCTAGTTTATTCTACATTACCTCCGACTCCCAATCCCAGTTTCACCACTCTCCTTCAGAGGCACTGTTTCTCCTGCCTCTGCCTTTTACCACCCCAGCCAACTGGTCTATTTTCAGTTCCTCTTCAGCTCCCCACGCATTTTGTGCTTACCTTCCTGGGTGCTCCAGTGAGGTCTAGGACCTAAAGTATCTTTGTGAGGAACAAAGAGGAACATCCAGAAGATGGGGAATGTACCTTGTAGCAGAGGCAGTGCTGTCAATTATGATCCACTTACAAGAGAATGAGTTATCAGTTAACAGTACAGGGAGCTCCACTGAAATACACAGACATCTCCAGCTCCACTGGTTGGATAGTCTAAACTCCTATTTCAGGCGCCTAAGCAGAATGACTCAATGTAGAAAGTGTTGCTAAGACCTGCCAGTACATCTCCATGTCAGAGCAGACTGTCTCCTCTCATCTAATTTATTAGTGTTTCTCAAATTTGATTAAATAACCTAAGAAAAAGTGTCTTGGAGAGCATCCCACTGAAGTACATTTCACAGGTGGAGAATCTCTGCATCTCACACGGTGATTGACACATTCCCAGCCTTTCTATGACAAGGACCTCAGATTCTATTCTCCTTCCCCAGAAACAATCTTTATCCCTCTCCATACCTATACTATTTCATTTAAAGGCAGAACTTCTTTTTCCCATCCCATTCCTCTATGGACACTGCTTTCCCATCCTTCTATGAAGTACCATGTTGTGATTCTATTTCATGATATGATTAGTTATTCACATTATCGGAGACCAAAATTGTGTATAACTGGACAGAGGATTCACTGCTCCTATTATCAAGGACTACTGAATCTTAGACATTTATAATGTGTTTCTTTTCATAATGCTGCTCTGAAGTAACGGGACATTACCCCTTTCTGTGGAGGCACAGATAGCTATTGCAGCCATATCTGAGAGTCTGGGGCCCCGTAATGTGCTCAGGAGGATCAGTTTTGATCCTTTAGATGTCTGTATGAAAAGCCCTAAAAAAAATATAAGGCACATCAGGAAATGCTCTGTGCACAGCTCCTGTCTCAGCAGTCACGAATCTTCAGGACTAGCAGCAGCACTTGGGAAGTGTTCCTGGTTTAAACATACCAAGTGTGATCAGTATAATCTCAGAAATAGATTTCAAGAAAGTGCCTAATTCATAGTGTACATGTGCTGCTTTTGAGGTTAGGGCTGAACATTGAGCAGCTGACAATGTTACATGGGACAATCTCCATCCCACACTCTTCAGAATTAATCCTGCAAAAGCCACCACAGTTTCTATGGAAGATGGCACATCCACCCCTGCTCACTCTCGGGTGGTCTCTTCACTCCATAGAGGATTCCACCTCCACTTACTGATGTTATCTTTTCATCTCCAGTGGAAAGTGAGGAGACTTCACTCCCACCTGGGACAGAAACAAACAGGCTAAATATCATTCAGCATGATTAAGATTTGTGCTCCCTTTTTTTCCAACCCAGAATTCATAGAGCTGCAGATGACTAGAATGCAGCTGTGCTGTTCTACATCCATCTAATCCAGTTTTATGGGGGAAAATGGGCACAGAAAGGAAGATTTCATTAGAGAAGACATCTCATACACAGCATTATACTCCTGCACAGTGTACATATTTTTTTTACCATGCCTGGCACAATTACATGCTAAAATCATCTAACAGCACAGCCTATTGACTATTTCTCTCCATCAGACAAGTAACTCATTCCCCAGGGATCATATTGGTGAGACCTGGGAAGTAAAAGGCAATTTGAGACAGTTTATGAGGACTGGAGGGACAATTATGTACTCAGAACACAAAAACTCAGAAATTTTCCTCTGCTGTGGTTCAGGCTGCAAGGTTCAGACTGTGACTCCCTTGGTGTCCAGCCGGGTGAAGCTCTGGCTCTTCCTAAAGCTGTAGCTGAAGAAGTAACCAACAACACCTCTGCTACTCAGGGCAACAATTCAAAAATACTCCATTTGTACTTACTGCTACAAATGAGCTGCCCACCATCAGGAAGACGGGGAGGCAGAGTAACCAATCAGCCTGATTCTCAGCCTCTTCCCGATGCAAGCACCAATGCTCAAACTCTTTGGGACCGTAAATCACATTTCCATAGGCATATCCCTAGATGCCTGTCACTTTGCACTTCACAGAATCTGAAAGCCTACAATGCAGGTAAGATGAAGATGATTTAGGAAGGAAGAAGTATAGCCGGAATTTTCTCTTCCACAGCTACAACTCATCACACAGGGGCTTCAGGCAGTCTAGAACTATTCAACCAAATTCTCAATACACCCAGCTCTGTAGCACTTCAAAGGATACCCTGAAACCTCTAGTTCTGCTCCAAACTACATCTGTGATTCCTGGACTCACTCTTTCAGCCTTCTTGGAGTCACTATGTATTTATTCTGATGTAATCTAATGCTGGACATGTAAACAGACAGGAATTCATTATAGTGACCCTGTACAAAATCCAGCCTTGCTGTTTGCCTCAGAAGTTAGATTTGTGGTTAAATTTTCAGTACACATAAATATTTATAACAGGCTATCAACATGCTTTCAGCCACATCTCTTAGTTTGTTATGCTACTTGTATTTTCAAGGTGATTTCTCACTTGCAGAACCAGGTCAGAAAAATTTCTTGCATCTGAAGGATCACTTGGCAGTTAGAAAATTCTATCAATGACCACAGACAGAACATTCTTAAATTACTGGTACTTTTTAGGGAAAAACACAGTAATAACTTTTAATTATTCCAAATCAAATGTGCAGAGAATTTAACTTGTTCGGATTAAGCAACTCAGATGTTAAAAAAGGGCCACAATACAATAAAAGGAATAAACATGGAAACCATAGGAAAACAATCAGTTATGGAATATACTCGTTTTGTCTCTTTCTACTTTTTGTCTGTAAGTTATACATGTTACTGAAGCTACTAGAGGGATCCCTGCCTCCCTTATATTCATTTCTGTTGGAGGGAGAAAAGGAAGTGACATGGAATAAAAGACAACACTATTTGAATGGCATTGTCTCACAGTAACACAACACAACAAACTTCCCTGCAAACTACCCCCACTATGAGAAAATAAATCCTAGAGCTACCCTAATTAAAACCATATGAGTAGGAGTTGAAAGTGACAAGAGGATTTGTTCTCAGCATTCAGCTCAGTCAGGAGTCCCACTGCAATGACAGAAAAGGATCACAGACAAACATTGTACATAAGCAGTGCTACAAATACAAACGTCCATACTAGCAGACAGTTATGAGCATAGATGTGGGCTTTCCATGGCAGCTGGCCTTTGTGCTCAGGTCTTTAATTGGCAAGCATAGATGAAAGTTAATAAGTTATTTTATCTCTCGCTCTGTTCTCATGAGTTTGTCCTGGTTTCACTGGTACCTTTGTCCTCAGCACTGCAGTGCTCAAAACATGTCAGATGATGTGAATATGAGTGAAGATACCAGTATCTCTACAAGTATTGTTTTGAACATGAGTTTATTCCAAGGACAAAATTGCAGGTTTGGCTCATGTTCACAGCCTGTCAGAGACAGGCCAAGCTTTACTTTCTTTCTATGCTCTAAATTTCAGCCCATGGCACATGTCTGCTGGGACTTAGTCCATTAAGGACTGCTCTGTTTGGAAGAGCAGCAGCATACTGCAGGCATGCAAGCAAACAGGTAGTCCCACAATAGGCCTCAACATATTTTAAAATACCAATATTTTCTTTTACGAGTTAATTAGTTCTTACATAACAAAAGATGGCAAATCAGAAGTGCATCTGTTTGCCAGTGAGGTAGGACCTGTCCACATCCTTTGGCAAAAATAATTTTCTCATCTGAAAACATAATTCCTGTTACTGTAATAAGTTTACTTCACTTTGATTGTTTCTTCTGTTTTCTTTTAACTTTTCTCCTCAGTTTTGAATTCACAGTTTAAAGTGGCATTAACTGTTTCTATCCAAAATCATTGCAATGCTTTTCTTGGGAAACCCGGAAATCAGCTTTCTCATTCAGAGTTTCTTCTGAGGAAAACTTCTGCCTTCTCAATCAGCTCTGCTCTTGGCTTAGAGAGTAAAATATTGATTAAACTTCTCAACACAACAAACATCTGAGAAACACAAATATTGGTCTGATATATAGGTATTTACATTACCACAAAGTGAATCAATGTCTTCAATAGGCTTTAGAGGAAAACTTTAAATGTGTAAAAGCTGTGGCACATCTTATTTTTCTCCCTGATAAGAGCAAGAACCCACTGATAAGAAAAATATGAGATGGTACAGAAATATTATCCATGTTATCATTTATCAAAATGTTCTCATTGAGCTTGGAAGGGGGCACACTGGGGAAAGCTCTTTTTCTGTGTGATGATATTTAAATCTCACTTGGGTAGCATCAAGAGAAAGTTAAGCCATTCTAAACTAAACACATACAGGACACATTTGAAATATAGTACTTAAGAAAGAGATTAAAATGCAGCTCTAGCTTCCATATGTCTTCCTGGATTCCAAGAAACATTACTTTTCTACTTTCAATGCAAATAAAGTAAGGCTAATGACTCTGAAGTCACACAAATTAATTTTAAAGAGGTATTTGCCCAATGGCAATGTAACTTGTTGCTAAAAAAAGATGATGTACTGATCTCATAACAAAAAACTAGCTAACATGTTTTGAAACATACTTTCCTCCAGCTAAAACTGGTTAGGACTAAGAACAGCCTTTGCTTATATGTGCTTAAATTAAGACAGTAATTCTTGAAGATGCAAAAATTAAAAATACTACATTGAGGTAATTCTGTGAGGTGCTGTATCTTTCACAGGATTGCACATGCCTCTGTCCACTCGCCCTGCTTCCTGACCTTCCCCTGAAATCCACACGATTCCTCTCATGACCAAATTCAGACCCAAAAAGAAACAACACAAATTGTATTCCCCTGAAATCCACACGATTCCTCTCGTGACCAAATTCAGACCCAGAAAGAAACAACACAAACTGTGTCTCAGTACAGCTGTCTCTCCTCAAAGTCAATCAGCTGTGTAAAGCAAATCTTGGGAAAGAATTTTTCCATAACGGAGGAAACGTTTGCCCATCATGAATTCTAAGGTCCATTTGGTAGGAGCAACCCTTAGTTTTTGGATTGATTTTATTTTTCTGCTTCCAGCTGCACACGAGTTTGTCATTTGCTCTAGTCATGTCTGCTGGTGTCAGCATGCAGTTCCAGGTTAAACTTTGTCATCTAACATAATCAACTTAGACCTTCTCTGATACATTCCATTATCTCTCAGGCTTGATGGAGTTCTGATATCATTAGGCACCTCATTTTATGACAAATGGAAATTATCTTAGGAATCATTTCTGAGGGTCTTGTATTCACTCTCTCAAAAGTTTTTATTCTTAAATCTAGAGACAATGATCTGATAATTCAGCAGTGGGCTTGCTTTTTCTCTACTAGGTTTTCAAAACCTGGCTGGCCTAATAAGTAAAAATGCTAAACAATATTTCACCCCTATTGGAACAGGTCTCAGTGAAAAGCTTACACCAAGATGATTCACATTCAGAAAACCAACCACAGAAGTTACTGCACACTCCTTTTTTCCAAGTAATGTCCCATTCATCAGAGCTAGAAACCCTGACTCCATTTCCTGTTGAGAATATTTCAAGCACACAGGCAGTTTTTTCCAATAAGGTCAATGCTGAAATATATCATGGAATCACAACATAACTGAGGTTGGAAGGAACCTAAGGAGGTCATTCAGTGTAACCTGCTGCTCAAAGCAGGGCCAGCTATGAGATCAGGCAAGGCTGCTTAGAGCTCTATCCAGTCATGTCTTGTCAGCCTTACAAGGTATAGACTACACAACCTCACTAGACAGTCTAGTCATGTCTTGTCAGCCTTACAAGGTAGAGACTACACAACCTCACTGGACAGTCCGGTCCACTGTTAATCATCGTCATGATGAAAGAACTTTTCTTGCTATCCAGGTGGATTCTCATACTTCAATTTACTTCTCTTGCCTCTCACCTTCCAACCACGCACCACTATGAAGAGCCAGGATCCATCTTCTCGATGATCTCCCCATAGGTACTGGGGAAGGCTACTATTATGTCTCTCCAAAAAACCTCTTCTTCAGGCTAAACACCACCCATTCTCTAAGCCTTTCCTGAAGGGGCATGTCCTCCATCCCCCTGACCATCTGATAGTCTGTTGCTGAGCTTACTTCAGTTTGTGTCTTGCCTGTGCTGAATGACCCAAAACTGGATACTGGTGTTGTAGACATGGAGACTAACAAGAGCTCAGTAAACGGGGGATAATCCACTCCTCCTGCCTTCTGCACAGTCTTCTGGCTGTGCTCCTGTTAATACAGCCCCAGGTGCTGTTGGCCTTCTTGGCGGCCAGGGCACTCCACTGACTCATGGTCAGCTTGTTGTCTACATACAACTCCAAATCCTTTACACCAAAACTTCCAGCCTGTGGTGTTGCAGAACATTCTTCCTTTACAGGAGCAGGACTTTGAATCTGTTCTTGTTGAATTTTTAAGGACCACAACAGCCTGTTCTTCCAACCTAAGTTCTTCTGAATGGCAGACCTATCATCAATCACCTCAGCTGTTCCCTAATTTGGTGTCAACTGCTACTTTCATGAGAGAGCATTGTTGTCTCCTTTAGGTTAGTTACTGGAAATAATCTTAAGGATGTTGTCCTCATAAAGACAGTAGTTTCCAGCTCTGGAAGGAATCTTAACGGCTCAAAATTGTGCTAAAATATTGAAAAGCAGCAACCCCTAGATAAGGGACAAAATAAATTGCAAAATCATTTGCTGAAATAAGGTCCAGAGCACCTAATTCTTGCTCATTTTGGTAATTATGTTATGTTTGGCAATGAAGAACTGATGCTTGCAGACTCAGCAGTTACTGCTGGCATAAACACACAAGGCACAGAGAATCATTATTTCTGCTAGAGAAATGCTACTCACCTTCCCAGTCTTCAGCCAAACAAAATTTGCTGGAACATACCATGCCTTCACAGGTTTGCCAACAACACAGGTTTGATAGCAAAAAAATACGTCCAATCTCGTTTTCCTTTAGGAGTGTCTGTTCAGTTGAAAGACATAAAAGCTAGACCCACACTGAGGACACAAAATCTCCTTGAACTAGAATACACAGAGGCTATCGTCTTCTGCCAAAAGAAGCAATTAGGGAAATGATATAGTGAAGATTGCTTCAGAGATAAGGATGAAATAACCTCAGGAGATTCCTCCTCATTTTAACAGCTTTCCTTTATGGTTTTTATTGCACTACAGAAGAATTATATTTAACTGGTGACACCTTACCATGTTTATCGCTTTTCTGTTTTCATAGCAATATACAAAACAGACATCATTTCTTCATGCACAGAACCCCCACTACTAACAGCCACAGAACATCCATCTAAGGGTAATCCACAAAGGGCATTGCCAACAAACCTCTTTCTGAACTCAATCCATCTCATCTTTTCTGTAGCTGAACAAGAGCTACAATTACCGAGCAAGTTGTGGTTGTGTCTTACACAGATTTGTTTCTTTATTTTCCCTGAGGATTTTCTGCAACTAAAGGAGCATTTCACAGATGGGTTAGTAATCTGGAATCTAGATGGCCTGTCTCTTCCAGAGACTCTGGGAGATTTTGATCACATAATACATTTTGTGCCTCTTTCTTCTCCTGTCCTTTGTCTGTTTGGGATGAAGATGCTGTGTGACAGAGTCTCCTGTTACATGTGCAGGTCACATATAAACAATAAGGCTTTTATTGGCAGCTGTTTTGCAAACCACATGGCCCATGAAATACTATTCCTCTTGCGACTTGAGATCCACCACCACTTCTGACACAGAAATTAATAGCCCTCCTGAAATTACAGTACTTATGAAAGAAAAAAGACAAACTGCCTTTTGCTTAGTCATTCCAGCAGGCTACAGATTAGCTAAGTGGCAGAAAGTAGAGGGTGCATCAGTCACACTATTGGCAACAAACCAGCACTTTTAGGATCCCTTTCTCTTGTAAGACACAAAGAAGCAGCAGCAATGGCATCTGCAAAGTACAAGCAGAGTAGGACACTCCCAAACTCTCCTCCTCTTCCCCCAGGAATAAAACAAAACCAGCAGCTCAGACAGTGCAATTCTGCAGTCTTCCAGAGAAGATGCATTCAGCCACCTGCTTGGTATAGTAATAACCATAAACTTCCTCTTTGCAAGGCATTTACTCAAAACGAGCTAAAACACTAAGTAGCATACTTCTATGCAACTCCTTCCAGTCATGCCCATCGTACTCCCCCTTTAAAAAAACAACCAAAAACAAAACAACAGAAGTCAACGTTGTAAGACTTTAAGGCCTTTTCTAGTTGCCAACACAAGCAAACACAAATATAAAATTCTTATCTGAATGCAATGAATAATAAAACAGGCCTTCAAATAAATGTTTTGAGGTAACCTCAGAGGGTGATATGGCTGCAATTTTTGCCAGTCTAGCATTTTTCTTATATGGACCAATGATTAGGAAGTGTTAATGTAAACAGACTGTCAAGGAGACTGTCAGCTTAGCATCGCAAGCAAATTTGTGTATTTTGCTCCTATAGTCTTTGTGTGATCCCTGCCCACACTGGAATAAAACTGCAGCTCCATGCAGTTTGCTCACTTGCACTCCAAATGAAAAGAGGCCTTCAAGTATATGTTGCATTTATATGCTAAAAGTCCAATCATAGCACTCAGCTGCTGGCAACATGAAGTTATTGCTATTCTCTGAACCAGTGCACACGAAAACATTATAGGAGAAGGCTAGATAGGAAAATATGTGTGCATTGAACATTTTTGTCTATTTGAGAAATGTTGTTCAAAAGATACATAAATCTCTAAGATCATCAGTATTGTCTACAAGTCAAAATGTTTGTTGTGACAGTATTTCAGTCACCAGAAAAGGCTAGCCTTTGAAAAAATGGCACCCTGCCTTGCATCAGCTCCACTTCAGTGGCATGTGACAACTGATATTTTCAGGAGCCAACCCTGTCAAATACCATGGTGAGTCAGCAAGATTCAACGATGAAGACCTACTGAAACAGGAGGATGTCAGATGGCTTTGGTAAAAATCTTCTCTAATGAGTACCATGCTGAAATGATAGAACTGAAGGATGTGGTGAATATGAAAATGTGCACAAAGTTTCGGAGACAGAAGAGGTGTAGCAGTGTGAAGACAGCTATAAGATGGGGTGGTAGTCTTAGGCTTTGTTCCCACACTGAATACCAGACAGCTAGATAGATGTGCCAGATCTGTGTGTCTTAACTTTACCTTAGCAACTGATATCTATAGCTAGAAATTAATGATATTTGGTGCTTTTGATTGTTTTGACCTAAACGCACTAATATAAAACATAGGCAATACTGGAAAAAAAAAAAAAGAGTAGTGTGCAGGGCTAGGGATTATGCATAAAGTGTAACCAGCAGTCTGCTCCATAGAGCCAAAGGTTAAAAAGCATTCAGAGGAAATGACTCTAATACATATGAACCTACATACATTGTTGAAGTGGCCAAGATGTTGAGAACAGTGAGGGGACAAACAGGTGACAATCTTTGGTTCAGTCCATCATGAGCTACTCACCAGGGAATGAAAAAACAAATAAGCAACGAGCAGAGTGCTGTTTAACATTGATGGGACATGACTGACATTCCAGTTGGCTGTGACCAGGTTTGAGTGACACTAACATGTCCTTCCCCTGGTATCACAAAGAATGAGGTTACTAGAGACTACAAAAGTCAAATAGGGAGAAGCACTCAGACACTCCTAGAATCCAGTATCAGAAAGGACTGAAGCTGGCTGTTGTGAAGCTTGACCCACTGCTAGAGGCAGAGAGATCCAGGGGCTAGGGATGCTGCTGAAATCTCACAAATGTCACGACTGAACGGCAGAGAGGAAAGAGGCTCGAACAGGGTGATTTTAGAGCTCACAGTTACATTGGAAGGTGGCAATGCCTGCCACCTAGTGACTCTAAGCCAAAGATACCACAGACCTTTGTAGTCCTTGTAGGAATAAGGCTACAACAGCTGCTTTTAGAATTCTACACGGTGGGCAGCTACTGACAGAACTATAACTCCCTTTGCAGTCAGCAGAGCAGGCACTTCTCTCCACAGATTTTAAAAAGGCAGTCTGAGTGACCAACTCAGGTGTAGTTAGAGGAAACATTCCTCAACCTCAGAAGATATACTAAGCAAGAACAAAAATATAGCTAAAAACCATACATTTGAGTGACTTGGAGAAAAGGGGAACACTGTTCCCACTCCATAACATAGAATCATAGAACACCCACAGTTGGAAGGGACCCACAAGGATCATCAATGTTCAACTCCTGGCCCTGCACAGGACAGGCCCAAGAATCCCACCATGCACCTGAGAGATTTTTCCAAATGCTTCTTCAACTCTGTCAGGCTTGGTGCTGTGACCACTGCCCTGGGGAGCTGTTCCAGTGCCCATCCACTCTCTGGATGAAATGCTGTTCCAGTGCCCAGCCACTCTCTGGATGAAATATCTTTTCCTAATATTCAACCTAAACCTTCCCTGACACAGCATCATGCTGTTCCCTTGGGTCCTGTCACTGGTCACTAGAAAGAAGAGATCAGTGCCTGCCTCTCTGTTTTCCCTCATGAGGAAGCTGTAGATCATGATGCTGCCAGGACACATCGCTGACTCGTATTCAACTTGCTATCAAACAGGACCCCCAAGTCCCTTTCCACAGTGCTGTTCTCCAGCCTCTTGTTCCCCAGCCTCTCACATTGTAGAGCCAGGTGAGAAACAATTAACTTAATTGTAAAATGTGAAAGTTTGTTATAGCATGCATGTGTGTCAGAAACTAAGCCACCAGGGAGCCATGAAGAACCATCACAATGCTCAGATGCAACTGAGACACTCACTGTAGAAATGCAAGATCTGTGGGTCTTGCAGACTGTCTGCAATATTTCCCATCTGTGTCCTGGCAGGGGAAAAAAAAGAAAGGGAAAAAAAAGTACTTATTAAGAAAAGCAAAAAAAGTACAAATATTTTTTCTCTGAGGGAAAGTCTTCAGAAGCCCCAGGTTCTGGCTGAGTATTGAAGCCAAAGGGACAGCAGCATTACACTGGACAATTGATTGGTAGATGCACGTAATTGGTTTTATTGTGACCTGTGTGAGCATATTTTTAACTTTCAAGGATTTCTTTCTGCAAGTCTTCACAGAAGTGCATCTGCTACTGTTAATTGACCTTCTCTGATGATGTCAAGAAAGGCTATGTCTGTAATGTGTATTATTCTAACAGCAGAAACAGAATATTCAGCTAATGCTTATTTATCACAGTGATCGTGGCATTCATCATCATATTGAAACCCCCTCAAAATACAGGAAATTGGGATGTCTATTTTAAGTTTTAAATAGCAAAATAGTTAATACTTTGTCTGTTAATAATTAATGTCTGCAGCTACCATAACTGTGCTGTGCAGTAATTAATCTTCCTAGTGATATCCTGATGGACAGCATTTCTACTAGAGGCTTTCCCAAACACTACATAAAAGAGAATTTTTGAAAGCTCAGTTGATATAGTGGAAGCCCTAGCAGTAACTTATGCTTAGATTGGTAAAACACTGCCATGTCTTAATCAGCCTGTTAGAATTTAATTGTATTAGCTTCCGCTACAGTGACCAGCATTAATTCAGGTTAAAGTAAAAATAATTTGGCTTAAATATTCTGTGCACTACACCACACAGTACTGACTCCATGAGTGATAACTTGCCAGGACCTCTTAGGAATGCTGTTAGATCTGTACATTTGGAAGCCAGGAATAGATATAGGAAATGGCAACAGTTAAGAGCTTATTTCACTTATTCATACTATGCAGAAAATACTAACAAAACATTTGCACTGATGTTTGAATTTGCTTTACCGAATCATATGCCTATCACAATTAGGGATTTAGAAACAAGATATTAAAAACAAATTAGAGAATCCTTACTTGTTAAATACACTTAAGTGAAAACTTTTAGATTTAATTTTAAAATGATCAGATGTCTAATGCCATAAACTGCGGTTTGGAAAGAGATTCTGCAGATGAATACAAGAGCTCCAAGTAGTAACCAAAGCTCCAGTCAAGCAATCAAGCCTTTTTCCAATCACTAAGATTTAGAGATCATTCACCTCTCTTAATTGAAGACAAATACCTGATTAGATACTGCTATTGGTATCTAAAAAATCTGATCCTGTGACAAAGAATTACTGAAGCAATTATGTGATAAACCTGACGTGCAACAACGTTATCATGATCCACTGCAAATGATAACATGGCTAGCCAAATCTAATAATTCATTGTTATTTACTACAAGCATCTTTATGCTCATGAACTCAGGAATCCAAGAAAGAATGCATCTGAAAACTATGAAAACTGCATCTTGTCGACATGCACTGCAACTATAAGAGAACTAGAAGCAAATAAAACCTTCTGTTCTTCCACAAGTAGAACATCTCTCCATCAGGGTGGTGTGGCCGCATTAGAAACAAGCTAAGAGATTTAAATAATTGTCATTAATAATTTGGAAGAGCATATAAGATAGATGAATCAGAGAGAATTCTGTGACAGCTGTCTAGCCAAATCAAAGCATTTCAGCAGCCTCAGAGATTTACAAATATGCATAAATTTTCCTTCGTTCAGCAGATACTAGATATTCCTTCCATGAATGGCCCTAATCTTACTTGTGGGAAGCAAGAAATGATGAGTCACTGCTAGAGAAAAGGGGATTAAAAATGTTGGATGTGTTTGTAACAGGGCACCCACTGAGTGAAACTTTGTCCTCCTGATTCTGTTGCTCAGATCTGACCACTTATGGGTTAGCAAGTTCTAAACAAAACAAAAACCCTCAATCACCTCAGCCTTCTTCATGACAAGTTAAGTCTCTTGTCTATAAGAGGTATTTTTCTCCCCAGAGAACCAGGCCAGGATTTATTTCTTTGAAGACAGACACTGATTTTTACCTCTTGCTTGGGGCTTTTTCCCTCTTTTATTTTTCTCTCTCTCTCTCATTTTTTAATGGTGTTTGCTTGCTTGTTTATTTTTCAAAGTTACTAACTTCCATGTAATGATACAAAATATACAGGTCTGTATCTATCTTTGCATTGTGCTTCCTACAGAAAGGAAGAACTGAAAAGTGTTGAAGACAGACACTGATTTTTACCTCTTGCTTGGGGCTTTTTCCCTCTTTTATTTTTCTCTCTCTCTCTCATTTTTTAATGGTGTTTGCTTGCTTGTTTATTTTTCAAAGTTACTAACTTCCATGTAATGATACAAAATATACAGGTCTGTATCTATCTTTGCATTGTGCTTCCTACAGAAAGGAAGAACTGAAAAGTGTGGTTGGCAGCGTTTCTACTATTTCCAAGCCAAATTCACTCAAAGCCAGGAAAAACACCAGTACATAGTTTCCTACAGCAGCTACTCTTCCATGCCCTTTTCCAGTCATCATCATCTTTCTCCCAAACCATCTGTTTTCTCTTCCTTGCTCTACTTGTGAATTTTGCACCTTCCTTATAGCTAAACCTGCTTCTAAGCTTCCAGCCTACAGCCTGATAATCCATCTTTTTCTTCTTCTCTACACACCCCCAAGCCCTCAGACCAGCTCAGGCTCAAAGAACAACTTCTCACCATCCTTATTCCCCTCTTGCGCCACCAAGTAATTCTTTTGTGTGTTGCCTACTCCATGACTCTCCTTCCTCAAGTTCCTTTCTGCTGCGCTCCATGCTCCAGCTCTTACCATTTCTTGTACAATGTTAACAAATTCCATTCTTTGACTTCTCTAGCCAAGCACTCTAACAATCATCAATACCTTGCCACATCTCTAATACTGCTGGTTGTAAAAATATTGCTAGCTATAGTCTTCCTTCACATCCTCTGCTCCACTCCAAATACCTTCATCGACTTAGCAATTATAAACTGCTCAAAATCACAGAGTTGCAAGTTGACCTTCTTTTTCCTTATCTCTAGTTAATTCCATCAAATAGAAAGACAGGACTTAAGCTCTGCAGAAAGATTTATATTTCCCCCTGTGTTCTACTACTGACATCATTGCTGCTGAGATGATTCAACAAGTTACGTCACTGGCTGATGGCATGTGAAATGCTCTAATAAGACACAAACAAGAGGATCATATTGCCAAATTACCCGCATTTTCCCACACTGCACAGCACAATTTCCTTAAATTCAGTGCTCACAAACTCCTACCTTTTCCCTTGTGGTACTTCTCATTAGCACCAGCCATGCCAGAGGCACTGAGCAGCTCTGGGGACTCATAAATGAAAAGGGAACAGTGAAAGCAAACTATGCCGTGGAAAAAGGATAGTAAGATTGATGGAGACTGCTCATTTGGGTACTAAAATGATTTGTAGGATGAGCAGCTTCAGAAGAAAATAAATTTTATGCTATGGAACTCTACCCAAGGTGTTTGCACACTGAAATGCAAGTTTTGAAAAAAGGTTTGCCAAGTGTTGATTATATGGCCTGGAAATTCCAGTTACACTATAAACCTGTTTATGAAGTCATTCATTTTGTGCTTACAATCTTCTCAGTGCAATTTTTATTAGCCATTAGAGCACACATTCTATGTCTCCTTTTTAAGGAAACCACTGGGTGACTCAGCAAGTAGTTTTTTGCAGCCCTATTGCCCATAAGCCCATTCTGATCTGATCAATCTAGTTTTAACTATAAGGTTGTTTTACTGTAAAATCCCTGAAAGCTCACAAGATACTGATAAGTCATGGTTCTGGATTTTAAATAGTTACTGCATCTAAAACTGAGTGACTGAGGCATTGTGGAAATAGTGAAAACAATCTAGAATAAAATAACTATAATGAAGATATAGATAACTGTTGCAGGGCTGGAAGGTGACATTTGGAGTTTTCATATCAACTCTCCTGCTAAATCTTTCCTGATTTGTAAGAACAGTGGGAAGACTTCTAGCATTTTTGACAGAAAAATAAATGAAAATCAGCTTCTCTATCTTCTTTCCTCCCAGACTCCTTGTATTTGTGGGGGAAGTAGTTTGAAAATGTGAATATTTTTGAGATTTTTAACACTCAATTGAGACAGCAATATGTCTCTGGTCAGGGTTTTGCTATAATCTATATTTCTAACTGCAAATTTAGACTGAAAATGAATTTTTTATTGTTCCTGAAATGCACTTGTTTCCCAGTTTCAATGGAAAATGGTTTCTTAGAGGCATACTCAAATAAGGGCTCTACATCCTATTAATTTATTCAATATTAGAGAACATCTATTGCAAAGGCTACACCACTAACAATACACGACGTAGCCACATCCAGGTCGAAAGCCTGGTCTTAGGTTTAGCCTAAACAGCATCTGGTAGGAAGAAAGGTTGTGCAATTAATACTGATTACAGAAAGACAGGTTACCAAGCTCACTTCTCATACAGTTTGGAAGTGGCATCGATAGTACCCATATACCTTGCAGAGGTTGCTGCAGCCCCATGAATCAATACATGTCACTGCTTGGCTGGGAGGTGCTTTCTAGCTCTTTTCCTAAATTTTATTCTGAAGTATTTATGCAAGGCTGTGAGGGAAATTATGTTTCCCTTTAAAATAGCATGAATCATATACTAGAAGAATAATCTGCAATATATTTCCTCTAGTTCAATTAAATTAATTTTGCTAGGCAAGAAAGGAGAGGAAATTATATGTACGAGATACAAGTATACGCAATTAGACTTTTTAAAAACAGATTACATTGTGCTATAGAAAGAGCACTGTGCTTAACATACCAATAATGGTACAAACTATAAAAAGCAGAGCCAAATTCCATCAAATACCCTTCATTTTCTGCAAACAGCATAAAATCCTCTCTAAATTCTCCAATGGATACATTGCATTGTACCAATCAGCTGCCTAATCCACATGCAGATTTTCATTTCCACAATACATTATGCTCAGCAATAAGGCATGCTTTTAACAAGAATGACTTTTGCATTTTACTTAGACACATGAGGTTTTCCATATCTTGTAAGGCTCAAAATTACCACTCTTAAGGAAAAGTGTTCCACTGCATTCACTCTCCCCTAAGAGACACAGTTTATTAACACTACCCAAGAAGCTCTCAGATCACCACAGGTCTAAGGCACATAGCAGTCCCTAATCCTAGCCTTCAGCAAAACCATGGCTATTCATGACTTTTATGTGAATTAAGTCAAGCCCCATATCCCATAACGACCATGTCATGATATGATATATCTGCTACCGATTACATTATCAGTTTCATAGCATTGGCCTCTACAGCACTTTGCTCTTCACTGACCTGCTTAAAGCACGGGTAGACTTCATAAACAATAAGGATTAGGTGCAGAGCTGCAAGTAGAAGGTAAAAGAATACATGAAAATTTGGTCAGAATTAATTTTTGCCTCATTAGCTGATCACTCCAACAGCATGCCTATTTGCAAACCTTTCTAGTTATGCAATTGGAACATACTAAAAGCCACCACAGCTTGCATGAATAAAAGCATCTGAAGTGGCAGAAACAAGCAACTGCCCTCTCAGTCAGGCTAACTTGTAGGTCTTTGGGTCTGTGCATTAAAGGTCAAGTTGACAGATTGAGCTGAAAACCAAAGTTTTATACAGCCTGTGACCTCCTATAGATAGATTCACTAAATGTGAATTTTATCAGCTGGCTGTATTTTACATAACATTTTTGGCTTTAGAGACCTACAGGAATAGGCTTCTCCCCTGCCAGCTCTAACAACCATATGAAACAAAACCAACCCCAACTCATCCCAAATTCACACAGTGTTACAGAAAGAGGCACTTTGTTGGGATCTACTCATAACAAAATACTGCACTACAGGCTGCAGCTGCACAAAAGGAACTAAAAAAAGTACTGTTTAATTAAATGGCTGTCACAAGTCTCCTGGGACTCCTGAGGTAATTGGACAGTTTGAGATTTATGACCAAGGTGTGGTGAGAAGTGCAAACTGTGGAAATCTCAAACAAGCCTCTACAAACAACCACCAGCTTTACCCACATGTGCTGATAGGGGCACTATGAGTGCCCATGTGTGACTTGCTACTTCTTCAGTCCACACATATTCTTCCCAACCTTCTGAACCACCATCCTAGTCAACGTCTGAAAATCAAAATATCTTCTGCTCAGATACCAAGTCTTGATTTAAATAGCTCCATTTCACAATTTGTTCCAATGCTTAGTTACCCTTCCTGTCAAAAAATTAGTTCTTTAACCACATCATAGGACAACTTGAAGATCCTGGAGGCATTTAAGAGGCATCTGGATCTGACATAGGGTGATATGTTTTAGTGGTTTAGGGGTTACAGTGGTAGTGCTAGGTTGATGGTTGGACTCAATGATCTTAAAGGCTGACTCTTAAAGGACTCAATGATCTTCATACCTTGATGGTTCTATGAGTCTATGATTTGAAACAGAATATATACTTCTTTTTTTTTTAATGGTTTTAGACACAGGTCTTATGTGAGCACTGAATTGAACAGTCTCTTTTGATATCTTCCTGTTTTCATCAAACACTTTAAAAAATAGCAAAGAAGTCTTGCAGCATTAAGATCCCATCTGTGCTTGGGAGCTATGAGGAAAGAGCCTCTGGTTGTGCAAGGTGACTCCCACAGTTTATGACAGGCAGCAGCCTCATTCCCATAGAGTTCCCATCCTAACAGGGAAAGCAGGCAAGAGGTGGCAAGAGACATAAAGATACCCATTTAGGAGTATTTTCTTTCCACAGATAAACATTCGGTTGCATTTCTTTCCCCAGAGACCATATTGCCTATTACTCTTTTAGAGGGAATCAAAGGAAAAGAGTCTCACCCAACCTGCAACACTTCAAGGCTCAGGATGAAAGCAGGATGCTAGTTAAGTTCTGCAAATGCATATTACCAAAAATACCTATATGAAATATCTAATTAATATTAATTGTACCAAAAGAACATTGTTGTGAAAAGATTCACATCCCTGAGAAATATAACAGAGGCTTTTTTATTTTTTCTTTTTAAGTCTGGTAATTTTCCTCCTTCCGTAAGAAACTTAGGTTCAGAAGATCAGATTACTACCAAGAATGTAGCACATAAAAAATACCTTTTCTGTGCCCAAATACAATGCTGCACTTGAGCAAGATCTGATTGTTGTAAAAAGTCTATTTCTAACTTCAGAATCAATTGATGATTTCTGTTAATAACTCAGTTAAAACTGAGGTTCATGCATGCACATGCACACTCAGAATCAAATGTCTCCTAAATGACCTCAGAATGTCTAATGTTAGAAAAACTGTTTTCCTTGCTCTAGATTAAGTGTAGGGCTCACAACATGCAACTTTAAAAACACACTCAAACTTTGTATCAATAAAATTTTAAAAATGAAGGATAAAAGGACAAGAAAGTCACAAAACTCAATGATTTAAGAAAACCGGTCCACAAATGCATGTACCTCGGAGGGTAATGAAAAATCTGTTTGTCTTTATTAAACGAAATCAAAGGAATTCTGTTGTGAGCAACTTGAAAGGTTGAATGCTACAAAGCACAAGCTGAATATTAGCATCAAGGTTACAGCATTATATGCTGTGAAATAAAGCTATAAAACACATTGACATGAGCCTCCATCCCTCCTTCAGAGTTTCAGTAATCACAGAATAATTATATGAAGAAACATCAATGTCAATCCTCATTTCTTTAGCCACTTGAAATAAAATTAGTATCAACTGGAGAAGGGGGAACCACTCATGCATAAAAAAGAAAAGAGAGGCTACAAGAATATTTTTTATTATGGGACTGTTGGCAATAGGTGTTCTTTCTTCTATAAAACATTTTAGAGCTCTATGTTAATCACCTATTCACAGACAGAAGAAAAAAAATAGAGGACTTAATACAGAAGCCCCAAAAAGTAAAAATGTTCAGGTATATTTGCAAATCAGGACTGTCAACAAGACCATCCAAAGAATCCAGTTGATGCAACCACCTGACTATAGACACAACCCCTAACAACCAGAGGTCAAAGTACTACTTCCACTGTGCCTTGGCAACACAAATGGACACTTTTGAGAAAATACCTTACATTAAAAAGCCAATCACTTATCTAAACCCAGGCAAAATTCTCACTGTGCACTTCCTCCTCTTCAAGTGGATGGGATGCAAGATAGGCTGGATCTCCCATGACAGCAGAGATGCATCCTTTTAATGGACAACTGCAAAGTACTCAAATTACAGGGGGAAAGGCTGCAGAAGAACTTAGGCAAAACTGCAATTAAATTATCTGTTTCAGAGACTTTAAAATGACAAATGGCAGAGCAACGGTTAAATCTCTCAAAGACTGAAAATAAAAGTTAATCATCTGGGCTTGGAATACACTACCCTCTACCAGAACATTGTACTTCTGGCACATTACCCAAACACTGAAACATGCCTGCCAGGTGCTTATTAGAGTTATTCATTTTAACAGAATTGCACATAAGAATGAACACTAAATGTATCTTTTATCTGATTAATCTCTGCAACACCTGTTGCCATGGCTCTTTATTAGAGACAGTAGCGTAAATGTCCAATCAACAATGCTGGAAAAACATAAGCATAATTAAATCCAAAGCAAAACAACTGAATCAGACAGCAAGTAGATTAGGAGAGCCTTCCAATGTGTCCCAAAAATCTCTATCGCCTAAGCACTGATGGGTTGCCCAGGCAATGCAATTTCCCAAGTCTGAAGCCTTGAAAAGAGAAGATCCTGCTGCAAGTCATGTGGTTCTGATTTCACATTAGCATGGGATCTAGAGTGACTCTCCTGAATGCCATGGAGCATTGCATGTGGAATTCTTCATTTCCTCAATGTAATGGTAGGCCATTCACGATTATGGTACTCTAAATTCTTCAGCCTCAGCCACAAGCGTGTGAGCTGTGCCCACACAACTTCCTTCAAATGGTAAACATCACAGTCCTCGTGGATGAGCTATCTGCACCATCCTCTGCTTCCTCTGAATGCTTCCCTGGGACTCAACCAGTGCTTGCAAGCAAAATATGAAGCTGAAGTACAGGTCAACATATTGGCTTTACTCGCCTCTTCTGTTTTAAAACTCCTTGAAAGACAAATCTAAGAAATCCACTACATAAACTGCAATTGAAATATTTCTCTCAACAAAAGTAATTGTAAAGCTAGAATTTCATCTCTGACATATCTGCTGGTTTATATATGCATTTGAGGTGCCTTTTATAAATACATCTAGACAGGGCCTAATATGTAATGCAGTCATACGAGTTCCTAGCACAACTCTGCTTGAAAATTTGGGTAGAATTACATGTTAAATTTGTATTTCAATTCTGTCACCTTGTTTGGTTCAACTGAATGATCTTGAATGATCTTGACAGCCTTCTGCAGATTTAATTTCTTGAGTTCCCAGTTTTTCAGAGCAGAATAAAAATTGCGAGGGATTCATTCCTCACCTGTGTTCATAGCTTACCACTGGTGCAAGCGCATGATATGAGTATTTTTTAAGTGCAGGAATAAGCCTACGTTATGCTTTAAACTGGCAAGAGAGCTGTGCTATGTGTGGGGTACAGGCTGTGGAGGATGCTCAAGCACCATGCATTTGACCCTGGAGTATATATATCTGCATTCTGCTGCTGCTGACTGAAGTAGGAAGCATCCCTCATTACTCACAAGAAGAGCAAATCTTCAAGGCACACAATTCTGGACAATTAATTTCTGCATGTGAGCCACTCCATCTCATCAGGCTAAAGCCAAAAACAGCCTCTAAAATAAATTCATAAAATAGTTGCCAACTCTGTGTGTTTGTGAAACGCTGGTTTTACTATTTACTTACATTGCTGGAGTAGCCATTGATTTTCTGTGGAGTACAGTAATTACATTCTACCCAAAGTTTTAACATTATGCATCTTAATTATTTACAACATAATGTGTTCAATGGTGCACAGTATTACTTACTTTGGGTAATATATCTCCAACATTATGATACATCAAGCCAGGCAATAAAATTATTATGCAGAGAGAGACAGCTTTACACTTTTCCTTCATTGCTGATGTTCCTACTTGTCTTCTAAGCCTGTGAGTAATTCCCTTCTTTAATTTAGTCAGCTGCCTGGAGGGTTTTCTAGAAAAGTTTCTGATGATCTCAAACTTAACTGAAAATGAAATGGAAAGGACATACCATTCAATTTAGGTTTAACAAGTTTATTACTGAGATGCGGGTCCTTTGATGGACTACTTTGCATTAGCAAACACCTAAAAAATGGAAGTCTTTTAGCTAAAAAAAAAAAAAAAACAAAAAAAAACAAAAATGATAGATTCCAAGAGCAAGATGGCTTAGCAATTTCTTTTCTCCTCCTTTAGTAATTTAAATTTGCTTTTCCCCTTTGGTAATCTAAATTTGTAGCTGCTACTGTAAAAAAAAAAAAAGGAAGAAAGATTTGTTTCTAGTGAAGATATAAGACATCTTTAAACCATATGTTCATACAACAGCAAAGTGTTACTGTACAGAAAGAGCCCACAAAAATTTAGATTACTCAAAAAACCCCATGTTTAAGGTTGGAGAAAAACAGTTAGAGGGACAATGTCTGCAAGAAGAGCAATTTCAAAATCACTGAGATGTCAAGGATTAAAAGTTAGTCTTTCTAATAGAATACCAAGTAGTCATAACAATCCATAAAGTACATGTTCTGAAAAAAGGAAAGGTGAGCTGAGGCTACTGTATGCTTGAGACATCTTTCCCCTCCTCACCAAACCTGTACCACTCTGCACTCCACCTCATGCCACTCCAGTATTTCTCAGGTAAGCAGCAGTGCCCCAAATGAGAAGTGTGTGCATGCATGGTGGTGGCACCATGCCGAAAACACGACATGTGCATGCATGTGTTTGTATAACAAGGAAGAATTTGTTGAAACAAACTTATTCCAGCTGTCCAGAAGTCCCAGTCCTTACTGGAAGACATGGAAGACACATTGACAGTACATCCTACCTACGAGGAGCTTGGCTGGAGTTAGGTCATCACACAACAGGGAAGAAGGTAAGGGGGAGTACTATATGTAGCAGTTATAAACAAAGGGGGAAAGTAAAAAAATTCCTTATGTGGAATGAAATGTTTCCCTGATGATACTCACAGGTTATGTGGTTTATATATAGCAATTTTCTGTGTGCTCTATTAACACAGTCATAATTTTAGTCCTAAAAATCAAAGGAAAGAAAATCCTTCAAAGAGAGGAAAAAATCCTGATATATGATCAACTCTCTGGAACCCCTGACTGGCTTTCTTGAGTGTTTTAAGTCTAGCCAGACCTAACCACTCTCCCAGACCAGAACATGTAATTCCTGAATAGTTTCACTGTTTCTGGAGAAGTGGCAGTATTAGATGATTGCAGCAGGGAACCAGCTCTGGTATGAAATACACAGAAAAAAGACTGGTTCTGTAATAAGCACTAAATGGAAGAAAGAACAGTAAGATCTAAACAATAGATACATTGCTTACTGTGTTTAAATCAAAACAATAAGTACACCTGCATTCACCTAAAAGTACCATTTAAAAATGGAAAGCAGTACAAAAGATGGAAGGGAAGGAAGTGCAGGGGCAGCACTGACCTCCTCTCTCTGGCAGCCAGGGACAGGACTCGAGGGAATGCCCTGAAGTTGTGTCAGGGGAGGTTTAGGCTGGAGATTAGCAAATGGTTCTTTGCCCAGAGGGTGTCTGGGCACTGGAACAGCTCCCCAGGGCAGTGGCCACAGCCCCAAGCCTCACAGAGCTCCAGAGGTGCTTGGACAATGCTCTCAGGCACGTGGTGTGATTTTCAGGGATGTCCTGTGCAGGGCCAGGAGTTGGACTAGATGATTCTCAAGGGTCCTTTCCAACTCTGATTGTTCTGTGATTCTGTGAAATACTGACAGAGTTTCTCTGAGCTTGTCTACAGACTGATAGTATTAATTCTTCCCTTTCTTTGACTCTCAAAGAAGTAGAAGCTGCAATGCTATGCAAACACAAATAATGCTTAAACACTATCTGGAGGATGGATGTAATTGGTGACCCAGAGCGACAGCATGGCTGTTCTGCAAACCACAGTAAGAACAGAACAGGGTACTTGTGTGAACTACAGTGGTGAAGTATCTAATTCATGTTAGTGGAGGTCATTTTTTTTCCAGGGAACTCAGTGGGCTTCACCTTGGGCTTTATGACAGAAAAATGATGGCAAAGGGACAGTGATTGTCTGTGTACACTTCTACGTGTGTGTGTGTTAAAAGGAGAGACACAAGTGTGTGCAAACACACTTCCTAAATCTCACAGGAGTTCCCGAGTGTCCCCAGTTTGTTCAACCATGTGTTTGCCTCCACCTTTAGCCTTATCTTTCCTCTTCCTCCAGTGCTGCTGAGGGGTAAGGGCAGAGCAGAGCACACAGCAGGGCTGGACGGGCAGACAGTGGGAACATCATTACCAGCCACAGGAATGAGAGCACTGCCTTGGGCTTAGTGCTTGAAATGCTGAATGAAAGAACTTAGGAAAACTATTCTGTTTCTATCCAAAACTGAACTTTGGCTATTTATCTTAGAAGATTTAAAGCACTCTTGCTTTAGACTGATACTAGGATAGGAAAAACCCCAAACATATAGGTATGTTTGTGGGGGAACACAACATCAGGTGGTGGTGGTTATTGCTTTTTCAAGAGAAGTAACAAATTCTGAGAGAAAACTTAAAAAGCTGTGAAAGGAACAGATAAAATACAGGACTTCTGAATCAAAGGGTGAACCACAAAGCTAGTAGACCATCAGGACAAGAATTCAATTATATTTGTCTTTCATATAATTTCTAATTGCTAAGGATCTGTGCTGAGGCAAAGCATGAAGTACTCTGATCTCAGATGTATAAATTCAAGCTCTGAAAAATAAAACACCTCTGAAGAGAAAAGAGAGGAAAGTTGCAAGAAAGTTTAAAGGGAAATAATTAAGCCTTATTGCACAGTATGCTAAACAGGAACTCTAAAAGGAGACACTGATTAACATGGTTAGATCTCTGACACCACCACCCCCCCAAGAGAGATTGCAACATTGGAGCTATAAAGGTACAAAAGTCACTGAGTGCAGGTGGATACATCCTAAGATAGAAAAAGAAATTTTCCTGCACCCTGCAGCATAGTGTGGAGATTGTTCAGCTACCTATAAACCTGCTGTATACTCAGTGTCCCAGATCAGACAGAGCAATGACTCTACTGGGCATTCAGTGCCTTGATTCCTTCCCCACACACAAAAGTCTGCCCTTAGTTGGTCAAGACCACAGCCACCACAACACTGCCATAAAAACTGTTACAAAGCTTGGCTAAGAGCAGTATTTTACCACAGGCTAACACAAGTACAAGTCACATTTGGGCCAGGCTTATTTAACTTCATGATGTTTCTACCTTCCTAGCTGCAAGGCTACAATTCAATGTCAATATAGAAAGAGGAATCACTTATCTGGGATTTTTTTTTTTTTTTTTTTTTTTTTTTTTTTATTTTTT
>NW_008665358.1:0-9423 GCF_000695815.1 Acanthisitta chloris | reverse complement strand
CAACTGACAGCAGCTTCCAACAACTTGGGTGAGGGAACCTGATTCTTTGCTCCCCTGGATCTGACAATTTGTCCAAACCTCTTAATTCATTTTGCTTTCCCTAGAAATGTGTCTTCTAGGAATGAGCTTCAATGCTGGACTAGTTAGCAATTAATATCTGACTTGTTAATGACTGTAAATACCTGCTGTCTGCAGGCATTTCTAGTTTTTAATCATTTTTTTCATTATATCAGTGATAGAAGCCTTGCTTTCACTGGCTGAAGTCTTCACTGCTTCCCCCACCCACATACATCTACCCAACAGAACCCCTGGAATTTTCCTTGGGGTGCAAAAGTGATTGCATTTGCTTTGTGCCTTTATGGGGCAGACAAGAATTTAAAAGGTTTAAGCAAAGTTACAAGGGACAACATAATGGTATTTGGAACCTTTAAAACGATTTACTTTTCATGCGTCGTTCTGAGCTCGGCTCAGAGACTACCCTTTCACAGTCAATCTCTCCCAGCCATCTCTCAATACACTGCAAACAAGATTAAGCTTTTGTTACTGTCTCAAAGTCAATCAGGGTCATCTGCAGCAGGCAAAGATTGAAGGTGTTTTTAAACTTGCTCCTTATCCTTTGGTGGGTGATAAGGTTCATTCCTTTTCAACTGCATTCCAAATTGGGGGAAATATATTTTCTTTCACACTTCTTTTACAACTTCGGAGGCTTCTTCTCTACCTTTAGAGTCATTGACTTTGAAGAACATTGTGTCTGTGAAATATTTTCAGTCTTTTAACAGCAGCAATGTATCCAGCTCATTACAGTTATTTTACCACACACACATAGCCAGCTCTCGATGTTCAGCAGATTGCTTCCTCTTCTTGACACCATAGTAATGCCACTGATATTGCCATTCTTTGTCATATGATATTGCCATTCTTAGATTGGTTGTTTTTTGTTTTAAAAGATTGTAGTTTGCCTTTTAGATCTAAAGATCACCCACTGTGTATGGTACATTCCTTGAGAAGGACTGTTATAGAGACAGACTCATAAAGAAGATAACTGAAGTCTGTAAAGATGACAGTTTGCATTTCAAAGGAATGTTCAGCTGATAAACATTTATTCCCCTTTCCTGAACAAATGTTTCAGGGATGGCTCTTCATTGCACGAGCACTTCACCATCTGTTGGGTCTTGAGAAGTCACACAAAATGCTAATCCCTTATGTGTACCTATTAGTACAAGCTAGAGACTTGCAGCTCTGGCATCTATCACACACTTGTGCCATAATGGCTTTCATTCACTCCTGTGTCTCAGTATCTTTGCAGTTCGGTCTACACTTGGCATCAGCGGTCCAGGGCCAGGGAGATACTACCATACCAAACCGAAGAAGGAACATATCTCCTAGCATAGCCTTAAGATCAAAGCAGTGCTGATAAAAGACTTGCTTCCAAGCTTTGAGCTATTTTGAAGTTTCATCCCTTGCTGATTCTTTGTGCACAGACTAGTAAAGTGCTCATCCCATACCATGATCCAAAGTGTAGGGACTACCATATTGGCTTCAGGACAGAGAGGTTCAGTAAAAGAAATGAGGTTTTCATCTAGAGTCCTTCATGAGTGAAATCAAACTGATGTGATTAAATGTCTGATAAAGCATCTGGCGTGTTCTCTGGCCCTGCTAGACACTGCACACTTTACACTCTCTGACTTATTGTATTGGCTTCATTTGGCCATAAAGTGCATAAAGCTTTCAGTGTATGAAGTCAAACATTTTTACTGTGATATTGAAACCTTAAGCTGAAGGCTCAGCTGCTAAATGTAAAGAGCAAGAAAGAACCAAAGAAGTGTGACAGCAGAAAAACATTCCATCTGCAACAAAAAAGGATGTTAAGGTTTATATCTTGGAAAAGAGTGAATGTTCGGGTTTGCTTTTCTGCTTGTACTCTGAAATTCTTTCTTGAGAAGATGAAAGCCTTAAAAACTGAACTCTTGCATGGTTTGTGAGAGCATGTATTCATTTGGAGACAACAAAAACTAAACATAACAATATACTGACTTGAAACACACCCCATTCTCCTTTCAGGGTGCAGTCCCAACACACAGTGAGGCTAACCTAACTGGTCACAGACACACACACTCCAAACATTCAGGGTGAAATCCACTTAGAGTGGTAAGTACATTCATGAAAATCTGTGCCTGCCCATGTAGGTATGAATGCCAGCAACAAAAGACATTTAATCACATCATCATGCTTTATCCCCCAACAAACCACCTAGCCACATTTGGCTGTTGCCACCTCTTAGTGCCAACTTCTGTCTGCAGGTTGGTTTTAACAGGACTGTGGAGTACAGCTGAGCACAAATGCATGAACCCTGATTTCCCAGTGTTTCGGATAGATTTCTAGATAGCTGCTAATCAACAGACAGGCACTGGGCTATTAGCCCAGAGTGGGTGCTGAGTAGTGAAAGAAGGCTGTTTGTGCCTTTTCGTGTCTCATAAGATCTTCCGGTAGCTTGTGTATCTGTTATCTTTTTCCTCTTGATGCTTCCGTTTCCTCTGGCATTTTCAGCCATAAATTTTTCAGCATCACATCTCAAGCTGTAGTAAGTGAAGCAATGAATACATAACAAAATATATCTATGCCAGCCCCCACACAAGCATACATAAACACTAGTATATAAAGCTCTACAGTATAAACTATGTCTTAGGTGAGCATGTACCAAAGATTTCATGTGGCATTCTCACTATGTCATGCTCTTCACTCCACCTCCTGGATATTTTTTTGTTCTGTGATTCCTTTCTGAGCATATGCATGCATATGCATATAGAATTAAATGGTGAGGTATTTGCAGCATGTAGGAAAACTGAGAAGCAGAAACTGTCCTATCTGCTTGCAGTCCTGCTTTCAAGCAAAGCAGAGACTCTGCATCTCTCATGCACTGTCACCAGATAGGAGTTTTCAGAGACTAATCCTGAATCCTGGCAGTAAGATTTGTCAGGTTTTGTAATGAAGGAAGCTACTGACAGAACTGGCTGAGTTAGTGCACTGCTGCTTTAGATCTCTGTTACTTCCTCCAAGGTCAGCTGTGTCCCCTCTAAAAGAATGAAAAGAAAGATCCAAACAAGTTCAGAATGAGGCAGAAGTTTGGGTTCTCTCTCCTCCATTCATGCCAGTGGGGCAAGCAGTACTATTGCACACATAAGGAGGAATACAGAGTGGAAAGAAAGAAGAACTGAGAAGACATTTCTGAACAGAGATGTTCTGAAATGAAGGGCACAACTAGCGAGAATTTTAGCCTGTGGTTACTTTTAGCTTGCGTTTTTTCCAGCTGCAGTTGGCAATGGCACCTGGTCTACAACTAACTCTGCACCAGCAGAAGGTATTTCCAAATCTCCTTCTGATGAAGCTGGAAGCAAATTAATTCCCATTAAGACAATGTACTTGAGAAGTCCACTTCCTGCCTGGGCATCTATTACTGTAACCCACGTTTGCATCATCTAGCACAAGGGGAGTCTGTGGCTATGATCCTCCTTCACCTGAAATTTGAAATAATTAAAGTGACAGCCTCGAATATTGACAGAGAGAGTTGCCAAAAAGAAATTTGATCAACTGCTTGGGGACATCCATCTTTACTCATTACTCTCTGAAATTGCCCTGTCAGTCAGAGCAACACAAGTTTTTCGCATGGAGGATTTAGAAAAATCAGACTGAGCTGGAACCAAGGGATGTGCTCTGCCCAAATTACAGTTGATATTATTTGCAAATCACTTCCTTCAAGGAACAAAACTACTGTCAGAAAAGAGGACAATGACATGCTGCAAAAGCTTTTTACTCCTCCTAATCACTGTAGTAGAAAATAGGAACCAGGTATCTTGAAGATATTTCACTGCTAAAAATGCTACCAACCAAGAATAAAACAAAAGAAAACTCCAAACCCACAAAAAAAACCCCAACAATCCCAACCCCAACCCATCCACCTCTGTGACCTCTGACAGAAAGAGTTATACCAAACAATAATATCACTACGCAGTCATCCTGTCTTAGCACATACTCAGAGGTATCACAGCACAAAGAATTAAGACATTCTGGAATGAAATCCTCATACCAAATGAAGCTCTTCTGTAATTCCTCTCTATAGAATAAAATTAATACAACTAATAAAATACAACATAACAGCCTTCACAATGGCATTGGTTTAAAAATGAAAAAGAGAAAGCAAAGGCAGAGATCAAAAACTTGTTATTATCTCCTCTTTCTCACAGTTCCTTGAGCATATGACGGGAGTAATCCACTGCCTTTGCTAACTTTTTGTGTTATGTCCATCATCTGCAGAACATAGCATAGTTAATTCACAGGAGAGTACTACTAATGCATTCTGTACACAATTCCCAAAGCACAGGAAATTTCACACATTACAATATGTAGGCTCTTTATTTGAGCTATGGAAAGTTGGCAGGGGTGGTTGGATTCAGGTTTGGGAGGGAGTGTTAGCAGTTGTTCTTTTTTAATCTCTGGAAGTTCCTGTTTAAACTCTGTGTCCGGCTACAGACATCTGCAAGGACAGTGCACTGAGGGAGGACTGAGTTTCACTACTGTACACAGAGGCACAGTGAGTGGAGATGACTTTCCAAAACACACCTCTGTAAAAGCCAGCCACAATGCAGGAACCCATCAGAGACAGAAAATTTACCTAAGTGGTTCTCTGCTCTATGCCTCATAGTGTGCTGCAGACATACCCTGACTGTGGCTCCAAACAGTGCTAGACAGCTCAGCTTAAGACAGAAACCTGTTTAGGCTGGTTGGTCACTAGTGAAACCAGCAGCAGAGTTTTAGTGACATAGTATAATAATGGGAAGTTTCCTAAAACATTAGAAAGAACCAAAAAGCAGTCCAGGTAAAGCCTGTATATGCTTTGGATATACTAATACTCAGCACAGCCTGAATAAGAACATTCAACAACAACGTAATGCTTTGCTTGACATTTTTTACAGACAGACTTAAGAAACATGAAATCTAGATAATTCTTCACTTGACTTTCTTTGGATAGGTCTATGTGCTTAAAAATATCAAATGAGGCTAATTCTTAATAATGACTTTACAGAGAACTATCAAACATTGTCTGACATTTAGGATTCTGTTCTCTGAGAAATGAAACCTAAATTGGCACTTTAAAATATTTAAAGGCTTACTTTTTCCCTTGACATTGCCTCTTTGTGCAAAGGCATGAGACAAATAGATACTGAAGAACAAATAAGGCTTTGAAACGTTGCAAACCTCACCTTGCTACTACACTCCTGTAACATTCGCAAAATGTCAAAAGGATCTTCTTGCCTCCCCATGTTACACTGCTGCCTTTGAAGAAAATAAATGTTAGCTCAAGGATGCTGCTTAAAAGAGGAAACAGTTTGGGGGTTTTTTTTTTGTTTCTTTAGTAGTAAAGTAGTTACTTGCTGTGAAAGTCTATACGGGAGGCATTTACAAAACATAAAGACACCTTTCTCTTCAAAGCTCTAGGCTCATAATAGTTTGGGATGCTCCAGCACCCATCCTATTCCCTTGCTCCTACAAAGTGAATCAGAATGTGAGTTTTTGTAATTAAAGGCAGCATCCATTAGGGTTTATATTGTTGTGATAATGGCTCACCCTTTGCCTGTCCTGGGAAAAAGCCTGTATCTAAAGATGCAGGGCAGCCCTCTGTCTCAAAGACAGAAGGTAACAAAAAGAACAGTGGAGTGACTTTGTCCAAGAAATGTACTGCAGCTCACCAACAGAAAAAGCTGACAGACTCTGACATCCACTACCTTGCCTTCACAGAAATACCTCAAATCTCCATGTCCCAATTAATTGACCAGATATTTTCATTGGAATACAATTTACTTCACTGGGACTGATCCATATTATATTTGAAAGGTGCCAAGACACACATTTCACCTTCTGTCTTGAGTCAGCCTAAGCCTATGAGAGATTATAGGCTTCCTTACCTTGCATTTGAGGTCAAGAGAACCTTAGTCAGCTGTGAAACAATGATCCTGCATGAGCAAATACAGACTATTTGACATCATGATGTTTCTAGAAGAAATCCTAGCAAGGTATTTTGGAGAACTGTTGCATTTCAATACCAAATGGCAAAGCTGCTCCAAAGTAGAAAAATAAGCTCTCCCACTTCTCATACGAACTTCCGGGACTGGATGTGTAAAGGCAACATCTACAATTGGCTGCAGATTGTGGCAGACTCTGACAAACATAAACGTTGGAGACAGCAGCCTGAAAGGTGCAAAGTTTGCAGAAAAATACCAGAGAGGAGTAGAAGGAAATATACTCTCTTATCCTCCTTACCAGAGCCTAACGTCTTTGGTGTGGAGCATGGCTTTAAGATGCAATGCATTTTGAGGTAATTATAATGCCCCTGAAAGATAATCTGAGAGAAGGTGCCCAGTGTTCCTTCTTCTTCTCCTAAAAGCTCTGCAGGCTTAATGCCCAAAAACTCTTTACTTGAGTGTGAGCATTTTCTCCATACATCTTTGTACTAGTATACTGCACTTTACAGCTAGAAATCAAGATAAAGCAAGCCTGAGCTCTCCGAGGGCAGTATAGATTAGATGTGCATAATGAGGAAAGAGTCATTGCTTTCCATTTCAAGAAGCTGTGTGTATCTCTAACAACTTGTGAAGCAAAAATGTAGGAAAGAAGTGACCTTTAAGCTGAGCTAGCTAACATTTAAACAAGAAAAAGTACTCATATTGGTTCTTACTCTCAGCTTATTTGCTTAACACACATTAAGTTAGTATCCCTCCATTCGTATGAGTAAGGTCTGGGCTTTTCACTGCAAATATTCATACGGCAGTGAACAAAAGAAAAGCCAGCTCATTGCTCATTTCTCTCTTTTCTTAGAATATCAAGTCTCTCATTTAAGAAACCAGCTTGTGCAGGTCACCAGTGACAGCAAACAGTTATGAAAGCACTAGCACTCTTGACTGTCACAGGACTAATGAGGGGGGAAAAGGAAAAAAATGTAAAAAAAAAAAATCAGAGTCCTGTATGAAGTGTGCTGGGCAGCTTAAGCTCATGGCATGATTCACTGATGGGATTCAGCAGTGACTCTATGAGGAGAATGAAGTACAAGTGACTTGGTCAGCTACAGGAACAAAGACAGCTCGAAGCTACCTGTGTCTCCATGAGGAATTTGAGAAGTTCTAGAGAAAACTGTAATACATCTGTCTGCCAACTGCTCTATCTCCCTGCAATGCACCTGCACAGCACAAGAATTCCTAACTGACTAGATATAGACAATAAGCGTAAAATATCTATGTTTTGAGTGATGACAACTTTTCCACAAGAGAAAAAGAAAACACATCTTAATTAACTAAGTTTGGTTTTGGTTGGTCTGGTTTTTTTCACAAGAAGACTAGTTTAGTCATAAGGAAAAGTCATAAAGAAATATCCAATGGATAAGAGGCCCTGAAAGAGAAACCGGCATTCCAAAATACTTTTGATTACAGAAACAACTCATTCTCCTTTGTTCAGAAGGAGCCTAGGAGCTCCCAAAACTTAGGGGACCTGATAAAGTTTCAGTGCCTTCATTTCCCAGATCAGTTTTTCAGCTCTGTGAGTCCTGACACCAAAGTCAAACTCAAGAAAGCCCCAAGGACATGGCTCAAACCAGGGCTCTTAGCCTCCCTGCTGCACAGTTCAGAAATCCTACGGTGGCCATGGTGCTCTTGAGTAGCCTTTCTCATGGAAAACTGACACTGGGAGCATCTTCTTGCCTTACATACTGGCAACTGGCTTCTCAAACAGCCAGATACCATCAGACAACTCCAGATTTGCTAGTCTTTCCAAAAGAAAAGTTTTGAATCATGAATTTCTGAAAAGTAATCACTGACTCAGAGCAAAATAAACCCACAAAATTCCATTTTTTTTTAACAGCACAGAATAGCCTGGAAACTTGGCAGGAACAGGCTGGTTCATCATTATCTTGACAGTGTCTGAAAAGAAAGAACAGATTTACTGGAAAGGGCATTTCTCTTGATTTTACAGTCTGAAAAGAAAGAACAGATTTACTGGGAGGGGCATTTCTCTTGATTTTACGGCTGATCTTTTTTGGACACAGATGGACATTTGCATATAAGTTTGTGACTGTTTTCTTTGTGCACTGTCAAGACAAGTTACCTACACTGTACAAAACTTTCATTGCTTGATGATGTCATCTCTAGAAAATAATGATTCTCCATTTTGTAATTTCACCAGCAGGTCCCATTAGGACATTCCGTATAATCAGATTCTCTTTCCCAAGAAGTTACAGTAAAAAGGCAAAATGATCAACACAAATGGTAACCAGTAATCTACTCCCAGAAAACCTCAGAGGTTGTCAGGCAATCACCAAAAGCATAGTGGATGCTTTAAAGTAATGATATTTTTGGTCTTGTATAATCATACAGAGCTGATAAAGGCTATCCTGGGATTTTCTCACAACAGGGAGGTTGTATAATGAACTTTAATTTAATTTACTGCTAGAGGAGTTTTATATACCAGGGAAAACTTATCCCAGAGAGCTTTTAAAACTAAGTTTTTTTAAAAAAAATAGTAAATCTGTATATGCATGACTCTGAATTTTCAGTCGAGAACAACAGGACTTCAGATCTATGACTGTCACATGGAGTGGAGCAGCCTGTTCTATCACTTCTGCCACCACAGGTAGGTGCACAGGATAGGGATTTGGTGCAGAACATGCAGGAAAGGGTTGTCTTACCCTGCATGCATAACCCAAACAAGGGTCTGTTCAGGGTATGCACTAGCTTTGCTTTCTGCAAACACAGGGAGAACTAAAGCAGTTAAATGTCTTATTGAGTGATGAAATATTATTCTCTTTCTCCCTCCTGATTTTTGGCTCTGACATTTCCTGGCTCACATTTAACATGTCCACAACTAATCAAAACTTCATTAAGACATCAAGGAGACAGGTACGGACAGAAATTTCAAGGGATCACATTTTTGTCTGTAAATTATTTAAAATCCACTCATTATTAAGAAGTAAGCACATGGCTGTCACAATGAATCCATCTCTTTTAGTGTAGGATGATTATCCATTATATTTGGAAACAACTCAGTAACATTGCAGAGGAGATCCAAGGGGACTAAAACCTAATGCTTTTTAATTGCTGAGGCAACAAAGGCTAAAGAACTGCACTCCTACCAGGTAAAAACAGTGTAGTAAGCCAGCCACAGGTGAAAAAGGGAAAATAAAACATAGGATAACTACACAGAAGTTAGAAAAACACAGGTACTTTCTTTGCTACCAAAGTGGAGAAAACAAAACATTAAACTGTGAAAGAAAATAAGTATTTTATTTTACAATAAGTGACACAAGTTAAAGTAGTCTAAGAAATAAGCTGAAACACCAGAAACTTGGACTGTCATAAATCACTATTTGATATTCATGTGAAA
>NW_008665357.1:0-10152 GCF_000695815.1 Acanthisitta chloris | reverse complement strand
CCCTCGGCCAGGAGACCCCCGGTCAGCTCCCACCCCAGGCAGGGTCTCCTCTCTGCCAGGGCTTGCCTTGTCCAGGATCTGTCCATAGCCAGGATCTCTGCTCATCCAGGAGCCATCCTCACCCAGGATCTCCTCCACCAGGAGACCCCTAGGCAGGGTCTCCCATCAGTCAGGATCTCCATGGGGATCTCTCCTTAGCCAGGAGCAATCCTAGCTGTTCCATCAGTATCTCCCAGCATCAGCCTCAGTGCCCATTGCCATCCCTCACTCAGTGTGAGATGGGTGTGATGCCGAGGTGGGTGTGATGCCGAGGTGGGTGTGATGCCAAGGTGGGTGTCTATGCTCCACTCTCCTTTTCCCATTTGCACTTGGTGCCTGCACAGCTGGACAGGCACAGCCACTGCTCCCCCATGATCACCATCACTGGAACCAGTTGGTTCAAAGTGCTTCGAGCACCTCGTGCCAAAGCAGAGCTCAGAGCAGTGGGTACAGTTTAGATATAAACATGAGGATATTTTTTCAACCGGAAAACAAACCCAGTGATTTGCTCTCCACACGAGGCTGTTTGTTTAGCTGTGTCTCACCGATCTCAGCGCAGCAATTAGCTCACGCCAGGTAGGGGCTGTGCACATCCCAGTGCTGGGGAGAGCAGCACAGCTGCTGAACAAATGAAACCCTGAGAAACCACAAACCACAGGAAAGTTCATTCCAAATCAATGTCACTGCCATAAAAGCTGGAAATTAATCCTTTGAAAGCTTTCTGCTTCAGATTGCAAATGTCGCTGCCCAGTCCTCACATTGTTTTGCTCTTACTCAGAGGTGGAATTTTTACTGCACATATCTTGACGTCTACAAATGTTTTAGGAGTGTCTTCAGGGCTCCAGCTGTGCCCCGTGGGCTGAAATCTTTATGGAGCAGTGGGGCTGCAGTAAAAGGAGTCCCGAGAAGGTGTAGCCTTGCCATTGTTTGCAAATAAAGAGGTGTGACTTCGCATAACTCAAATACTTCTTTCCTTGCCATAGGAGGAAGTGAAGAAGCTGATACCTGCAGAGTTTAAAGACTGTTTGCCGGGCTGTAAAACAATGGATTTTTGTTCCCATGATTGTGTGTGTCCCTGTGTTCACCTCTGTTTGGACAACGTGGTGCATTAGAAGTATCAGATTACAACACAAACTTTTGCAATGGTAAATAGCAGCAAGTGAAATCACCAGGAAACCTACTCATAACAAACACCAGGAGCTTCTGCACTAGGTATTTTCCAGTTCTTACAGATTCCTCTGCCTTTAAGGCCTGTTAGGCTATGACTTACACAGTAGCTACTGCCAAAAAAGCACAAACGCTTCCAAAGAAGTTAGAAGAACAAAAATCCTACAATAAAACTGTGCTTTCTGGGGTAAAAACAATGTAATCCAACCTTGTTTGGGGACATTAACCAAATGCTGCTGATCCATCTGAGGTGTAGTGCCTCCGGCATTAATGGAGTTGCAACAAGCACAGGTTCAGCTCATCGTGTTCGCTGCTATTTGAGGCACCTTGGGCTGCCTGCCAGCAGGCATGGAAAAAACTGCCAGAGATAAATTCTCTTTCACACTTGCAGAATGGAAGGAAGGAGGCTGAGAGCTTCGTGGCGCTCGCGATCTGGGCATTAAAAGGGACACTGTCACATTATTTAAGACCAGCCCTCAATATTTCACACAGGAATTGTGACACCAGGCATGAGCTGTAATTTATGAGCAGCAGACAGTGGCCTGTGCCAGATGTTCCAGAGAACACACACAGCCCTGTGGAGACAGTGTGGGCATCTGGAGGAGATGAATGTCCTTTTGGCTCCAGGGTGGGCAGTTTGTCCATCCCCCAAAGCAGAAGGTTTGTCTACCCCTCATCTTAGGAAAATGCAGGTCTGTATATTCACAGGCTGAGACTTCAAACCTCGGAGTGAGATCCTCACTGAATTTACACACCTGTAGTGAGGGACAGCTCCAAAATGCTGGGCTTGATGTGCCAGTTAAGAGCACTAGTAACACACCAGGAGTGGGGGACAGCTCCAGAAACACTGAGCTTGACATGAGAGCTAATAACACTGGTGACACACCAGGACTGGGGGACAGCTCCAGAAACACTGAGCTTGACATGCCAGCTAATAGCACTGGTAACAAAAACGAGCCATGAAGCTGCTGTTGTGCAGTGCAAGTCCTGTTGTCTTTAACAGCAGCTTCAATATAAACTTAGAAGCCATAAAAAGCTGCCTAATCCTCTGCAAATTTTATGAGGCCAGTAAGTTGGTTGGGTTTGTTGTGCATCACATGAACCATAATCCTCTTCTGGAGCTGCACGTTTACCTGTCAGTCTCATTGTATTCTGAGAGAATAAATAGTGTTGTTGGATGTGTTTATTTTCCCTGCACCACTCACTAATCCCCATATCCTCCTCAGCACGCGGCGTGTGGATGCTCTGGCACCACAGACTAATTCAGGAGATGTGTGACACCACTCTCAGGCAGTGACCACACTCTGTGAGGCTCCTTGTGGCCCTTCCCTGGGGTCCCCAGTGTCACCTCTGCTGGGGTGGACACTGCTAGAGGTCAGGGCAGACCCCCCAGGCCACTGTGTGATTTTGGGGTAGCCCAGCCCACCCAGCACATCTCATCCCATGGGACCTGCTGTGTTGTTCTTCAAGAGCAAACTTTGAGACATGGACGAGCTGCTTGGGAACTGGCAGAGAGTTTTAGTTCTTATTTATGCCACATGGCAGCGAGTCCATTTGTCCTGTTTTCCTTCCTCACTCCAGATTGCTCATTGCAGCTCCCAGACACGTGAGGTGTCTACACAGCCTCACCACGATCCAAGGGAACGCGCTCTGTACCACACCAGCCCCAGCCTGCAAAGAGCTGAGGAATCCTGTGTTTACTGGTGTTTGAAATCTGAGAGAGCTAAAAGAGGCCATCAAAGAGACATCAGAGCTCCAGCATCTCTGGTTCATCACCTGCTGCTGGCAGCAGCACACGTACCATGCCACAGGAACAGGGTGCTGAGCTCTGCCACATCACCACTGCTTCAAGGCACTGCAACTTCTCCAGGCAGGGAAGCAAAGTTTGTTTATCACACTGCCAAAGTTCAAAGGCAATCAAAACAGCAAAAAAACATGTCAAACTGCTGTTTAATTAGAGCGTGAAGACACACTTTTTCAGAGAGGATGGGAAAGGAATCGTGGTGTTATGTTTGGACTCCTCTGAAGTCCTTTTCTTCATGCCCTGCAAACCTCAGTGCAGGTCAGCAGTCCTGTGCTTACAGGGAAGAGACTCACACAGAAGCAAAATACTCCCACAACACACAGAGGCAAAGAATAAGAACGACTCCATCCTCAGCAAGGATGATATGTAAGCAAGTTGCAGCAGTACAGAGCAATGTACAGATATTTTTTATGTGTAAAGTGTGTTATTTTCTATCTTTGTGTCTGGGCACACAGGAGCTCTGGCTGTGGCATAACACTACCTGACCACAATGCTGTTGCATCTTCTGGGAGAACCAGCAGTGATGGTTGGCTGCACTGCATCAACTGAAAACAAAAATAGTTGCCAGGGAGGAGCAGTGGGCACAGCACTCATCTCAGACACAGAGTAACAAATGATTCAGGAAGCACAAACAAATCACAGTCGGGTAAGAGTGATTCAAAGCCAGGCACTTGCTGTTCTTTGGACAGACTTAACCAGGTCTGTCTCTTTTGAAAACTGTGTGACCCTAAGATACATTTATCCGAAGGAAAACTTTTAAACATGTCATAAATTAACTCTGCAGGAGCAAAAGCTGCCACAGAAGGAGATCTTACCAGGGAATTTCGTAAAGCTTAGCGAATAAACCCAAGCCTTAATAGAGATCTGTGTCACTCTGGCTGACTAATCCCTGGTGTCTGGAGTCCTCACCTGGGAATGCAGAATGTATCAGCCCAGCCAGGCTGTAGATCAGTATCAATGGATGCTTCACCAATGCAAAGCTGCTCCATAAATCCACCTGTATTTCACACACACATAGCCACCACAGGAAAATGAGAGGCAGTACCAGCAGGGATAGCACACACCAGGAATAGCACACACACAGTATGTCCTTCTCTCTCTCTGCTCCCCTTCCACAAACAAACAAACACCCCTGAGCAATGCAGATGTAACTCAGGATCATTGCATGTGATAGAGAACATCCTGAGCTGGAAGAGACCCACAAGGATCATCAGTCCAACTCCTGCCCCTGCACAGGGCAGCCCCAAAATCTCACCATGTGCCTGAAAGCATTGTCCAAATGCTCCTTGAGCCATGACCACTGCCCTGGGGAGCTGTTCCAGTGCCCAAACACCTCTGGGGGAAGAACCTTTGCCTGATATCCAGCCTAAAACTTCCCTGACACAGCTCCACATTGTTCTCTTGGTCCTGTTGCTGGTCACCAGAGAGCAGAGATCAGTGTTGAAAGTCTCCTAAGTAATCCTGCAAAATTTCCAAACAACAGGAGCATTGGCCTAGGAGTTTGCTGTGCTTTGACCAAGACTTTACAGTAAATCATACAATAAATATAGATCCTCTGTATGCCTCAGCCTCCCAATAATATTTCATACCTGAAACACCCCAAATCCCTTTAAACTAATGCTCATAAAATGAAAGAAACCTCCATGGAAAGAAGCTGTGTGTAGGCAAATCCCTGCAATGGAGAATATGGAGAAAAACTAGACACTAAATGGTTTTCTTGCCTGATGCAAACACCTGCCAACAGGTTAAGAGCTTGGACAACAGATGAATCTGCTCCTGACCTGTGCTGTACTGCCTAGCACAATGACAGCAGTGTTTAGTTATCCTCAAGCTGGCCAAAAACGAAACAAAAAAGAGGGGGAGGAGGTGAGAGCAACAAAAAAGGCACTGCTGAAAGAGAGGAGATAATTTCCATCAGCAAGTGCCACGCAGAGACATTCAGTGCACAGAGTCACACGCTCCCCAGCAGTTTCCTCTGCAAAGGGGGAAGTTTTGGCTCACCCTGCAGAGCCCAAAGTTCCAGGATGAATAAAAAAAAAGTAACTCCAGAGCTTGCTCCACATTCTCCTGCTTGCAAGAGCTAACGAGATGAGCTAAGAGGACTTGTCAAAGCGAATAAAGCAGCAGCCTATGCAAATACCCCTGAGCCGCTCGCTCCGGGACGTGCGATGTGCTCAGGATCCGCAGACACCGATGAATGCAAAGTGGGGATAAAGGCCCAGCTGAACAGGGAGTGAGAGTCACACAGTCATACAGAATTACAGCCTGGGTTTGATGGCTACGTATTGGATTTAGGGCCGAAGAGTGGTAATGGAGTGTTTAAGTCTAGATCTAGAGCTTAGGGCTTTGCAGCAAAGTCAAGGCTGGGGAGGAGCAGCAGGATGCTCTGGTATGGCTGAGGGAGTGAGGTTTGGGCAGTGAGGACTGAGTGTGGCCAGGCCATGAGAGATGCAGTGGTAGATCCTCTCTAACCCGTCTGGATGTCTGCAGCCAGGGCATGCTCAGGCAGTGGATGCTCATCCCAGCTCCAGGTGAGAGCTGACCTTGCCTCCCATCTCCCTCTGCATCCCTAAGGGGAGATGCCACCCCCTCAGTGGTGAGGATCACCTCAGAGGACCACAAGGCTTTCATCATAGGCCCTTGCTCTGCTGCAGCAGAAGTGCTTTTCACCTCCTTGTGCATTGGTGCAGAGTGGCCTGTGCTGGCTCGTGGATATCTCAAACTGACTCTCCTCCACCTGTGAGACCAACTGGCAAAATACACTAGTTCAGCCATTTATCAGAAGCAGCAGAAGCTGTTGGTTTGATGATGGTTTATCATGTTCATCAGTTCAGCCATTTCTCCCCATTTGGGTGTGTTTCTGATCATCACCTTCTGAAATCTTTTGCTTGAACCTTCCCCCTGGTGTCATCTCCTTCAGCATTTTTTTTCGGTTCAGCTCTGTCAGTGGTTTTACATCTTTAATAGGATCTGAAATATCTGTAGCAGCCTTGTCAAGTTTTATAGGCCTGTTCACAGGGATTTGGGATAGCTGGCATGGTCCAAAAGCCTTTCCCAGTCTCTGCCTGATAAATGTAATCCTCAGCTCCTCTCTGATTCCTGCTCCTTTTCACCAGTCACTTTCTCTCTCCTCACTAGGTATTGTGAGCAGCTGGGGAAACAAGGAGGAGCTGCCCAAGCTCATGGAGAATCTCTACCAGCACTCTGTGCACAGTCAAAATTCCCTGGAGAACACAGAAGGAGAATCCAGTATCTTGAGAGCAGATGGCCACTTCTCCCAGCCCGAGTCCTGCACATGTTCACAGGCTGTACCACGTCTGTGCTTGTCTCTCAGAGACACCCAGAGATGTCTGGGTGGACTGGAACCAGTGATGGAAGGGTGAGGGGTTGTCCTGCCCTCTCCAGGTCCACCAGCCCTACTGACAGAGAAGAGAGGTCTGAGCTGCAGCAACACACTGGCTATTCCCTTTTCTTCTAGGAAATAGGAGGAGCAGTAGAGTGTTGGGACCAGAAAATCACATCTCCTTCCTCTCCTGCAACCCAGAGATGTCTGGGTGGACTGGAACCAGTGATGGAAGGGTGAGGGGTTGTCCTGCCCTCTCCAGGTCCACCAGCCCTACTGACAGAGAAGAGAGGTCTGAGCTGCAGCAACACACTGGCTATTCCCTTTTCTTCTAGGAAATAGGAGGAGCAGTAGAGTGTTGGGACCAGAAAATCACATCTCCTTCCTCTCCTGCAATTGGAGGGAGTAGAGTGTTGGGACCAGAAAATCACATATCCTTCCCCTCCTGCACTTGGAGGGAGCACTGTGTGTGCATCAGTCTTCTCCAGGGGTCACTCCCTGGTGGCCTCAGACTGACACAACTCCCTTTGTTTGGGTGCTGTTGACAACATCACTCACTTTGTCACTTTGTCACTCTTCCAACTGCATGAACCTTGCAGAAAGCCTCACTTGAGCGAATCAGCCTTGCCTTGCCCAGGCTACATTCCTTATTCTGAGCTACAGCTCATGCAGATCTGGTTACATTATGTGTACAAATCTATATGATTAAAACATTCCTTGTCTTTCCACGATGAGTATTTAAGCAGCAGCAATGGCGTGTGAGGGTTTTTACAGATTTATTTAGGAAAAGTTGTCCCCATTCTTCCTTTCAGAATGTTAATAATGTAGTTAGAGTCTCAGTAGATCTGTCATAGAAAATATTATCAAAGGAACTGAGATAAGTGCAGAATTATTTGCTGTTTGGAAAATCCAGACACATCACAGAAAGCAATAATAACACAAAATAACTTTGATAAAAGTTTTAAAGAAAGCATTTTTTTAGAGCTCCAGCAGTAATTACAGCTCATATTGAAATAAGCTGCTTACAGAGGCTTTAAGTTCATTTACATTTTAGTACAAGAAGTGGAATAACACCCTCTGAGAGAACAGACTTCATCTCAAGGGAAGGGTCATCCAGGTGTGGTGGCCATGGAGGAAGAACTTGGAAAAAATATATCCCTGGGGTTCAGAGATCTGTAGAGACACTCTTGGCCCCTCTGCTTTGCTCCTCAGCAAGTGGCAGAAGCATCTGGTGGGGGAATGGAGACTCCAAGGATGACACCAGTCCTACCCATGCTGCCCACTCAGACCAGCACAGCTCCAACACTGGAGTGCTCACCCCCCACAAACCCTAGGTGAGGGACAGTGGCTCCGTGTCATGTTGGGGCTCTTGGGGATCCAGTTCCTGAGGGGTTGGTACCTCCAGGACCCTAGTGACCCCATCCTCAGCCACCTCAGATCAGGGCTGGATGTGGCTGTAGCTCACCCAGAGCTTCCCATGCTTGATAGGTAAAGGTCTCCTTATTTTCTGTGGCCTCCACAGTAATCCTGATGTGAAGAGCCACAGCTGAGCATCCACTGAGAAATAAACTGCCATCCTCCCACTGTGCCATGTCCAGTTCTAAATCAGGTTCCTCCCTTTCCCTGTGGGTTTCAGCATGTTGCAGACTCAGAACCAGAGGCCACGGACCAATGTTCCTCCAGGAGCACTGGTGAGACACCTTGCTCTGTTATTTTTTCCCTTCCTTCCTCCCTGTGCCTATATCAGCCAGAAAAACACACCCCCACTACCTTATGACATCCATAACTCTGGAAGTTCTGTTCTATTTTAATTCAGTTTTAAAATTATTGCTCTAAACACAGGGAGAGATTTTTTTCTAGGTTCCCTTTTTCTTTTTTTCTTCTTTCCCTGGCAGTGTTTGTACAGCAACACATGTCACTGTAGCCAAAACCTGATTAGTACTGCTGGGTTTTGCTAACAAGTTATTAGCTAAGGACTCCTCTGGAGTAAATGGGATCTAATAGAAGCTTCATAGGTTTGCCATGATACTCCACCATTATCATTTAGAGGTAGTTTCTTTTGTAGTCTTAAATGAATAATGACAATATGATAATCTTCAAAGCTCACCATCCCAGCACCAACCTTTCCCCTGACTTATAATTAAGATGTCAAAATTAATTTCCCTCGCACAAAGCAGGGACTTTTCTTTCTTTGCTGATGGATCTGTTTTACAGATATAACTTCTGAGCTTTTACAGCTCGACCTCACTGGGAAGGACAGGGGGTGGAGTGCTTCGTTTTTCACTGTCAGCCCTCAAACTAGCCTTGCTGAGAAAGAAAAGGCAGAAAGAGGCTCCTGTTGGGAGATGAGTCCTGCAGGCTTGGACATGGAGTGTTATTGACATAAGGGTCAGGAATCATAGAGTCATGGAACCATTTAGGTTGGAAAAAACCTTTGAGATCATCAAGTCCAACCATTCCCTCAGCACTGCCAGGGTCACCACTGAGCAATGTCCCCAAGTGCCACATCTACACATCTTTTCAATCCCTCCAGGGGTGATGACTCCACCACTGCCCTGGGCAGACTGTTCCAATGCTGAGCAAACCTCTTGGTGAGGAGATTTTCCCTAGTATCCCATCCCATTCAGGGTTGGACTCCATGATCTTTGAGGTCTCTTCCAACCAGGTTGATTCTATGATTCTATGATTCTATGATCCAAATCTCCCCTGGTGCAACTTGAGGCCATTTCCTCTCATCCCACTGCTTGTTACTTGGCAGAAGAGAGAATCATTTAGCTTGGAAAAGATCCTTGAGTCCAATGTCAGGATCTTTCCCTGGTCTCCAGAGCCTGATGTGATGCTTTTCATTTCTAGGTGAATAAAATAAGGCCCCCGAGGCAGAGCTGTGCTCCCTGACCATCAGATGTGCCGAAATGCTGCCACACAACAGCCTTTTGACACTTCTGACACTCAGGGAGCCTCACACTGGGCCTGCCTGAGTGTCAGAGATCCTGGAGGATGCCCTCGTCTCATTAAACATTCATGTCCTCTTGCTTCTTCTCATGTATTTTTATTACTAACAGGTTTCCCAGCTGATAACACACCAGTGAATCCATTATTCAGCCTGGCTCGCTGTCTGCACTGCTGGCTGTCTGCATTACGTCCTCCAACACTTAGGAGTGAGGATCCCAGGATTCAGCTGAGAGTCCTGGCAGATGCCACAGGGCTCAGCTGGGAGAGGCAATGGGATGAGAGCAGCACCAGGGTTTGCTGTCCCAGCTCAGGAGTGCACAGGTCTGGCTCCTCCAGCTCCCTGTGAGCCTGAGGAGATGCAGGAGAGGCAGGAAAGGCTTCTTGGGATTGAAGTGCCACTTGTGCTTCTGCTGTTACTGTGCAGAGCCACAACCAACACGGCAAATCCCTTCCTCTCTGTTCCCACATGCACCGTGAACACAGCAATTACCTTTGCATCTCACAGGGGGGCTGTGCAGCTTAATTAATTTGTGGGTTTTGGTGCTTTGGGCTCTCAAAATGCAGTGTGTTTAATTCCTTCATTACTCCACAGTTAATAGCATTATTTATTTGAGGCAGGGTGGGCTCCACCAAGCCTGGGTGGGTTCCTGGTGCTGTACAGTGCACTGGGCAGGCACAGGCTCCCTGAGCTCCCTGAGCTCCTGAACTAAAAGAGGAGAGATTTAGGTTAGATATTAGGAAGAAATTTTTCCCCGTGAGGGTGCAGAGGCACTGGCACAGGTTGCCAGAGAAGTTGTGGCTGCTCCATAGAATCATAGAATTTAGAGACTGGAATGGACCTTACAGA
>NW_008665356.1:73990-82312 GCF_000695815.1 Acanthisitta chloris | reverse complement strand
CAGCCTGCGGCCCCCCGTTAGTCCGCGGGCCGCGTGGGGTGTCCCCCCGCTCCCGGCTGTCCCCCAGCCTCCCGAGACGCCCCAATCGCTCTACAAGGACTTTCCCTGAAGACGTTTATTTAAATCCCGGGGAAGAGTAACACCCTCAGGACCTCGGGGTCTCCTTGTGATTGTAAAGCACAGACCTTTGCAACGTACCTAGAGACTTTTGTAATCCTCAAGGGCTGGCGTTAACTTTTTTGGCCATACATATATATACATATATATACATACACCACATAACCTAACTCTAACCCTAACCTGCATATACACACACCTATGTCCTGTATATATCTGGTCTGTATCCATCTACCCACTGGAAACACATTTTCTTGGCCAGACTCAGGGCACGGAGCTACAGCAGCCTCACCTCTCCCAGGCTTTCGTCATGAAAGATTTTCCTCTAACAACTTACATTAAAGATAATGCTGGAAAAAGGCAAAACAGTTCAATGACTCTCACCCAAGGTGGTATTTGTGCTGCAAATGCCTAAACTGTTTAAACCTGAAAAGCATTATTTTCCTGAAAGTCAAACCAGTACCAAACACACAGAAAAATTACAATCCCCTTAATGCTGAAGAGCTCTGACTTCTGGTAGGAAAAATATTGAGATCTGTGCCTCTCTGGACAGGCGTTTTTGTTTCATTTTATGTTCTACTGTGACCAGTGATGTACAAAGTGATTTGGAAAATAATAGAAACCAACAAGAATGTTCAGCAAAACTGTGTTAAATTACATTTAAATGCTCAGGTAACTGTCCAGTTTGTGTCAACTTATTCTTTGCTCTTCCTCAGCCCTCCCAGGACTTCAACTAACGTTTAACAGTATCACAGTCAAGTAATTAAAAACAAACAAACCAACTCAACAACAACAATGAAGAAATCCCACCAAACAATAAAACACCAAACAACCAAACCCAAACACCAAACCAAATTAAAAATCTCACTCAACATACTTGTGTTTTAACACTTGTGTTCATGATCTAACAGCATGTGAAAATTATTTTGGCTACAGAGTGGAGGCAAAAAGAGACTTCCTTGTATGGTGAAATAATTTAATCCTCACTATAGGAACTTCTGGATTTGCCACACAACCTAAAGTGTGTGATTTGGATCTTTCACAGTCCAAATCTCAACTGGAAGCATTTTAACTGCCACAGAATAAAAAAATTCCCATTTGTAGATGAATTGCCACAGACATTTCTCTGAGCTGACCTTTAGAACTACAGTATTTTGATCAACATGTCTGACTATCAGGCAGAGAAAGTAAAAACCTGTCATTATTCCTTTTGTTATGCTTTTAAGGTGAAGTACCTGTCTTCAATCACTTCTCTAATGGTGGTAGATTTGCTGTTTGCATGTGATGATAAATCTAAGACAGAGATTAGGTCTATGCACCACTTTAGTACCACTTAAGCACTGAACTGGAAGATACATTATTTAAGCGACATTTAAGTAGAAGTGTTGTATTATCCTTCTGGCAAGGGTGAATTGAGGCCCCAGAAGCTAATTTGGGATTGATAGGGGATGTGATGGGAAACCCGCTGGTCTCTCTGGTCAGCTTCGGTCCTTTTGGAGAAAATGTGCCCAAACTCATTCAGTCTAAATTAAGCCTCATCTGTCAGGTCAAGGTGTACAGCATTAAGGTGAGAAAAGACCCAAGTTGAGAAAGCAAATAGAAACCAGGAACTATTTTAAAGAGCAGTTCCTCAGTCAAATACACAAACAAGAATTCAGGGGGAGTCTCTGTGGTGGAAGCATGCTTACAGGTTGGAGACAGGTTACTATGGGGAGGACAGAACACACACCTGAAGGCATCAATGCCTAGGGAATTAAGGATATAGAAATGGAAATTAACATAACTGAGACAGGAGCAAAACACGCAGAAAAGCAGGCAAATTCTATGAGAACTGTCACTTTAAACAGCAGGTTCAGACCAAGGTTTTTAAATTATTAACTCTAAAGTTTAAAATGCTAATCACCTGCCTGATTTCAGTGGTATGTGGCACTTGAATAACATACTGAAAGAAAAAGCATCAAGCACAACAAAGCACCAAAGATGGACAGATGCACGTCATTGCAGACTGCTGCCTTTGTACACCTCTTTTGGTGTACAACTCTTTTGTAACAACTCTTTTGTTGATATTTTTAGATGAGGGTAATATGTAACTCCCACCTATTGGGGACCAAGCGTCTTCAGATATGGTGCTAACCACAGCATTGCTCATTAGGCTGACAAAGATGGGCAGTTGCTGAAGAAGTGCTAAGCAGGGAGGAACCATTTGGGGGAAGATGGCAAGGAGTTGCAGTAAATGGAACTACTGGGATGAGTGGAGATAATTAATGGAGTTGTTCAAAGATCAGTCCCTGGGGCAAATTATGTTGTTCACTTATGACCCTGGTCAAAAATTAGTGAGTGCTAATGAGATTCTGGGATGCATTGTTCACCAACGGGGAGAGTCAAAACATCATACTTTTCAAGATATTTGATATTTATGGCTATAGTAGTGGTCATGAAGGGAAACACAGAAGTCCGAGATTCCAATCACAGGGACAAGTAACAGGAAATTCAAATAGACGATGGAAATTTATCAGCTGGAAATAACAACACAGAGTGTTGCTTATCCAATCATAGGATGACTAAGAACTTTGTCTATGGTACAGCTCTAAATAAAGCAAATACAACCTTAGGCTCTAGGAAAGACTAAGAAGGAAGTTTAAGTGCTTTATGGAAAGCCCCATAGAGATCTCACCTGAAACCTCACACAGGTCTGGCCACTTATGTTTTGAGGATAGCAGTTCTGACCCAGGGATTATATAGCCTATACCACTGTAGAGCTGCCACGTAAGTACACATCTGCTTCTGCCTAAGAAAACAAGAGTAAAGATGAAAAATGATAGCTTTCTCTAAATACATCAGGGAGGAGAATACTAAGAGAGGGAGAAATACTTCAAGGTCAAAAAATGTATTTACATAAGAATAAAAGAGTGTGAACTTGGGCATACCTAAATCACAAGAGGTTCTGAAACAGTCCTCTGGTAGAAACAGAGGAAAAAATAATGACTTTTAAGTTGAAGTTTCATCATTTTAGGGAAGCAGTTATAAGATATGCTTGTTGGCAACAGGAAGGGACTCTATTTGACGACCCAGGATGAACTTTGCTAGCCTTACTTTCCCACCCATACAATACTGCTTGTCTGTGCATTGTCACCAATGTATTGCAAAGCATTTTGCTGATGGTCTACACCCAAAATGTGAATGTGCCTCTGCCAAGCTGCTTTGCATGGAGCTCTGTCCCAGCAGATCTGACTCACACTGCCCTTCAAGGCAGAAAGAAGAGGTCTGTGGGTAAGGCAGAGACCAACAGGGGGTAGGAAAACCTGTACTGTTAGTTAAAAAACACCTTACATATAAGTTGTATTTTCTTTCATTATTTCAAACAGAAAATACAGGTAAGTTCCACAAAGAAAGGTGTTCGTTGTTATGTATAGGATTAGCAAAAGGGATAAGAACAAAGGCTGCCAAAGTAAGATTTTAAAGCAGAAAAATAATTGCACACAACAAGCAACTTAACAGGGTATATTTTACAACATTTATTGACTTCAGGTGGAAACACAATGTAGTTAGCACCTCACAGGGTAAAGCTCTTGGGTAATTAAAGCCTAGGGAGGGTATCTATGTTTTCCTAAATGTCCCATGGGAGATTCTTAGTCTATAAGCAACCTATTCTATTGGTAAAGAGGCACCATGGGCAGCAATTTTTTCCTACAGTGACAGAATCAATGCTTTACTTCATGATACACATAATACAATTCCTATTCACTGTCCAAGCAATGCAGTATTTTACATCTACCTGAACTAAATTGGGAGAGATAGGGATTAATTAGGCATTTTTTATCATTTACTAAGGTCCCAAAAGGGACCCATTATTCTCTTTAACTCCATAATGGCCATTATGTACCAGTGCATACACTCTGCTATATAGAGAATAAACAATAAATCATTTCATTGGGGTTCTATACATATATTGTAACATATATAAGAAGATTTGGACTCCTAGCCATTAGTATCTGATGTTTCCCTATTTTATAGAGGTTGGCTACCCTCCCTGGGAGAGACATAGTGTTTTCCTTGAATCTTCACCATGCTGATCTGCAAAGGTCTGGCAACTGTGAAAATGCAGATCCATGGAGAGTAAAAACCAAAGCTGAAGTCTTAGGAAATCTCTGGGAGATAAAGGTAGTAACACTGTACTATGTGTGTCACTTAACAGGAGAATCCTTAAGTGAACTGCATGTTAATCACCCTTTATGAAACACTGGAAAAGCTTGCTGAGGGGCATAGCATGCGAAGTATGTCAAATAACATAATTTGAATAGATAACAGACTGAGGGCATGAGCATCAAAAAACAATACGGGAAACATGAAGGGATGTAAATTTGTTTGCAGGAGGACTGCCAGCTCAAGGAACAAGCTGATAGGGCACTATGCAGTGCTTATGGCAATAAACATAGGAAACTAGGAGAAAGCTGAAGGAGACAGTGGTTACAAGTGAAGACCAAGAAGACTGAAGACAACACCCTAGGGATATGGAGAGAGATAATGGGGAGAAAAGGCTGAGGTGCAGCACGCCACAAGTTCAAAATCTCCTTTACCTGGTAAAGAAACTAAAGCATGGATTCAAAGAAGAGATGAAACCGAGGAGAAAGGAAAAATTGTTCTGAAGATGGTGTTTCAGATGACAAAGAGATATGCAGTGGAGAAGGGGGACAAGGAACAGGAGACTGCAGGAATGAGGAGATAAGGAAAGACCTGAAGGCCAGATTCAGATGACTTGGTGCATAACTGAGCCTCTACAACTTCTGTGATGTCTCAGCTCTCAAGAGTGATGGATAAGCCAGGCTATCAGCAACTGCCACCTCCTGTCATTCTCTTCGGTCAACAGCGAGAGGCGGTTGTGATACTGGCATTAAGCACCTCCAAAGGAGGTGTGAGGAGAAGCCTGGTTGGAGGCAATCAGTGAGGGCCAGGGTTTTGTCTAAGGCAGTCCAGAGGTAGAGTAGAACAAAGGTATCCCAGTAATGCATTTTGAACAGCAGGCTCAGAAGGTGATTGAGGGGCTGCTGCAAATTATTTTTCATGAAAAAGACAGGAGAGCGAGGTGGGGAGAAGGGATATCCAGCACTGCCTATGTGATTACCACAACCTATTTCTCTGCACATGCTCTTCAAGCACTGTTAGTTATAGTTTTTGTGATAGAATATGCAGATGGACTTCCTCAGAATTTTGATATCTACAAGTATACTTCCAGAATTGCAGACAACTGAGGAGTCTGAATTCATTTTTCAATAAGCCTCAAAGACTGCAGTCCATTTATTATCAGTATCATTAATTCTTCAATTCTGCAATCAGTGTAATTTGGACACAGTCTCAACTAGTCCTAAATTCTCTTTCCAATTTCGCTTATTGAAAGTGCTAGTCACACTGTATTTCTGTGACTGCTTGAAACCAATGAAGATGAGTGTGGCTGCCAAAGGAATTGATTTCAACTTCCCCTCTCCTGGTCACTTCTTTTGTCCAAGCTTCCTTCCTTATAGTCACACAAGTGTTTGGGCAATGAATCAGATGTGGGTTAAAACTAAAGCAGGGAGAAAGTGGTGAATTTGGGGAACCACAACCTCTCTAGAGCAGGGCCAGCTTCCCTGGGACAAGGAGTGGAGTCCACACTCTGCTGTCAGCTGGGAGGACAGAACTGTCACAGGCCCCTGAACCCTAATCTTGTCAGTCTGGAAACCACAGCAGTCCAAGGAAATAAGAAAATCAAATACATTCACTTTCACATTTCACCTTCCTTGCTGGAGGTGCATTACAAGTTTTCTCTGATGCAGCTCTGTTGCTAGTAATGTGGTTCTCCACACTGCTCTTTAGACATACATACATTTTATTTTCCAGGTTGGGGCTGTTAATTTTCTTCATGCCTAACTTATAAAAAATAATTCAGAAAATGTAGTACATGATTTGGGGATTTCTGAAGACATGAGCAGTCAGTCATGAGTTTCAGCGAGATGATTCAGCTAGAGCTGAAGGTCAGGCCAGATGCCCCTGGAATGGCAATTTCCCCTGGATTTACTGTAGGTTTCACATTTTGTATATTGCCAAATACCATGAGGTTTTAATGATCTTCAGACAACTTACATGAAAGCAAACATTTTTCAATATAGTTTTTCAATTATACAATAGACTATGGCACATTTGGATGAATATAATGTTTACTCTAGAGTTTAACAAATTAACACCAACTACATGGTCTCTGTTTATCAAGTGAGAGAGCCCAGCTAGCTGACTCCCTTTTTAATTCAGTTCTCATATGAAAGGAATGTGAGTATCTATACAGAATTCCTTCAGACCTTTGTTATTCCTGCTAGTGTAGCCTTACATTTATTTTAATGTCAGTAGCTTGTAACGCCATGGATTAAAATGCATGAGAGAACGATACTTTAGTACTATGTTTTCTAGTTCCTGATGTCTGGAACAGTACAAAGCAAGCATTTGCAGAGAATTCCAAATTAACTAGCTCTTGCTGACAAGGAATTTGTGTTTCCTCATATGAAATATCATTTATGCACCAAGATCACAAGGAAAAAAATGCATGCTTTCACTGAACTCCTCACCTGCCCTCTACCCAGGAATATACCCTGCAAGGCTATTTCTAAATTCCAAACCTCTGAGTAGCTGGAAGCAGATGGCCATTTTCTTAAATCAACTTTGCAGAGAAATGTTCCATTCATCTCCCAACAAACAGGGAATCTCCTCTCTTCCATTCCTGAGTTATTCTGGAGCAAGGCCAATGATAACTTCAAGCTGGTGTATTTTGAGGACAAGCAGAGCAAGGGAGTAGTGCTGACATCCTGCCACAGTAATGTCAGTGGCAAAAAATTCCAGAGGCATCACATGGACAAAGGGTTCTCCTATTGGGAAGATTCTCAGGAATAGAGAGGAATAGCACTTAATATTATTAATTAGAATCCAATCTATAAGTTGTGGGCTTGGAATGTTTTTATACAAAGAAAACCTCAGATGATTTTTAGAACTCATTTAAAAATTCATAATTTGTACTAATTTCTCTGTAGTTAGAGCTGGTTGTAAGAAGAAACCATAATAAACAGTTCTCAGCCTGGCTTTGCTGCATCCATCACTCAGCAAAACTGAATCAGTGGTAATGTATGTTGGTTTTTGTATGCTCAAAAGTGTAGACAGCTCACAGTCCACTAATTAAACATGTGGCTACCTACCTGCTATAATCTGTAACCACAATCTGCATAGATTGCAATGGGGATATTAAATTGTACCTGAAGCATTGAAGATCACATCAGAACTTTGTTTATAAAGAAAATGCTGCTTCTCTTCAGCATGTCTATATGACAGGTTTTTGCAGATGCTGCACACATGCTCAAAATGCTTAAGCTAAGTCATAGTCTATATGTATTTTTCAGCCTTGTTTTGCACTGGCACACCCTCACATCTGCCAGGAATTTTCAACTCCAGGGAAAGTTCCACTACATTGCCACAAAATCCCTCTTGTGCATCAGCTCAGACTGCATCAGCTGATGAGATCTGCACGAGATTTACAATATTTACACTCTCACCCCTTGGGATTGCAACAGTAATTTTGGCAAGACAGAGTTATATCAGCAGAGTGTTCTAGCTTAGGAATCTGCAGTGGTGAGGGAACACAGTAAATAATCTGAAGTCCTTCTGCAAATCACATTTTAAAATGCCTTTGGGGCAGGGGAGAGAAGGCAGAACATTCTTTTTAAAGTGCATCTAAAATGCAGTAACTTCTAGTACTTGATTTTAACTAAAGATAGGTTAAATCCAGTTTTACATTCAATGGAAGATATTCCAAGACTGCAAAAGAAGTTCAAACATTATAGTCATATGTATGTCACCTACACAAATATATGGCATGTATCCAACTATCCCATGCTTATTTCTAAATTAAACCTTGCAATGTATTTAGCCATTGCCTTTGTAATGTGTTTGTTTTTAAAAATACCAGTTAGCAAAAGGTAAAAGCAAAAAAATCAGGCCAAAGATCTGGAAGTTTGTACCAAAACAGGAGATAAAGAAACTCTGCTCCTTTACAGTCAGAGCAGAAAGAAATCCTGAAATCTTTTTCTTTTCAATATGGATCCCACTGGAAATCCAGAGATATCTGGACAACATCCAGTCCTTTCTGAACATTTTCCTTCTACTTTCCAGGACAGAATAACTCTACAGGCA
>NW_008665356.1:53443-73979 GCF_000695815.1 Acanthisitta chloris | reverse complement strand
CCTAGCCTGCAAGTTAACTGTATGTTGTCATTGCCTATCCAAAGATCTGCCTTGGTGCTTATGTCTTGCCTGGAGTGAAATGTGAGGCATCTTAAAGCAGGTGGTTCAAAATTACACAAGCTTTTTCCAAGAAGCTCCAAAAGACATTTCCAGAAATACAGCCAACTTCAGCTGGTGAAGGGATCGCTACTTACTTAACAGTCTTGTGGTCAGGTCAATCCCATGAGCTAAACTCAGCCTGACAGCAGGGTGCCTATGCCAGGCACAGGAAGAATGTCCCGTGTGCCAGGTGATGCAATATTCCAGATTAAGGGGAAAAATAGCTTCCTCTATTCTTGGGGAAGCCAAGACCCTGTACAAAACTGAAGAGTCATGGGACCAAAAGGGTCCTCCTCCACCATGCAACCAAGTGCCTGGGGCACCAAAGCTCAGATGTATAAGGCATCTCAAGCATAGCCCCCCAAAAAGTCCAAGTTCAGGCACCTCTCTGCTAAGTGGTGGTAGACTCCAGTGCTTTGCAGCCAGTACACCAAAGGTTCAGGGCTCCTTATACAATCCATGGGCAGACACACTCCATATGTCCCCTGAGGAGAAGCATCCCTCTAGGTCTGTCCCTTGACTGCTGCTCAAACATGGGTGCTCCATGAGAAGCCAGACCCTCTTCTCCTGACACCTATACTGCAACCATGGCTGCTAGACTGAGCCCTGCCCTGAGCCACTGGCTCTGTCTGGCACAGGAGGCCCATTGCAGAGCAGAGGAGACCCCTCCAGTTGCTTTCTAATACCTGTTCATCTCTAGCTCAAAGGTAAGGAGCACTTCATTAAGAAATGAAGTTTGATCACATTACATTAAAGATTTCTGGAATTTCTGGGCAATGAAACCGGTGAAGGATCTAGAGTACAAATCTTATGAGAAGCAGCTGAGAGAGCTGGGGGTGTTTAGTCTGGAGAAAAAGAGGCTCAGGGAGACCTTATCACTCTCTGCAACCACCTGAAAGGAGGTTGTAGTGAGATGGGGCTCTGTCTATTCTCCCATGTAACAAGCAATAGGACAAGAGGAAATGGCCTCAAGCTGCACCAGGGGAGGATTAGATTGGATATTAGGAAAAATTTCATCACTTGAAAGAGCTGCCAAGTACTGGAACAGACTGCACAGGGAAGTGGTGGAGTTGTCATCCCTGGAGGTATTTAAAAGACATGTAGATGTGGTACTTAGGGACATGGTTTAATGATCAACTTGGCAGTGCAGGCTAGTTGGACTCAATGTTCTTAAGGGTCTTTTCCAACCTAAATGGTTCTATGATTCCATTCAGTCATCTACTATAGAATCATAGAATCAACCAGGTTGGAAGAGACCTCAAAGATCATCGAGTCCAACCCTACCGCTGTTACTAGACCATGGCACTAAGTGCCACATCCAGTCTCATCTTGAAAACCTCCAGGGATGGTGAATCCACCACCTCCCCGGGCAGCCCATTCCAATGCCCGATAACTGTCTCTATAAAAAAACTCTTCCTAATACCCAACCTAAACCTGTACATATATGTTTGTCTAGAAAGGTATCTTAGCTTTTCTTTACAACACTTAGTGATTGTCTCCTGTTAGCTTAATGGACAAGATGTTGAGATTTACATTTGTGATAAATCTGTTCAATTGCAGGCTTACTTCAGCCTCCTTACTTTAGCAGTAGCATTCAATATATACAGTTACACACCATGTTCCATTTTTCTGTCACTCCAAACAGCATTCTCTACACAATACATACCAAGGTCCCTTTTCTCAGTGTACTAAGCAACAAAATTTTTTTTTAAAAAAAGTAAGAAATGTAGCTTATTCTATTCCCACAGATGAAATCAGAGTGTAATAATAGGAATAGCTGTGGAGCCTGTCTGCCTCAGAAGCAGCCATCAGCCCAGCAGTGCTGCTGAGGACACGTACTGCTGCTCATTTCTGCAGCAGCCTAGAGACGTGTGCTGCACCACAGGAAACACTGCCAAGGGCAGATGGGACAAACCCATGTGGGATGTAAAATATTCATCACACCCATCTGGTGTAAATGGACATGAACAGTGGGAATATCCCTGTCTGCAGAAGGGAAACTACTTGCTGGGGTCTCCTCTACAGCTCACAGAGCTGCATACACACAACCATTGCTGCCTCTGCCACCTCCTTATGTATATGGTTTTGCTTTGACTTCTTGCCTGCCCTCACTATTGCACTTAGGTGACACACTGGCAGGACATCTCACTGTCTGGTCCTTCTTCAGTGGTGCCTGTCACTACGACCCTGCCAGTGATCCCAGGCCCTGTGATGCTCCAGCCCTATCCCTCCTATGTTCACCGAAAACACATGCCTTCCCAGAGGATATCTGAGACAGCAGAACAGATTGCACATGTATGCTTGTGTGCATGCAGGTGTATGTATCCATGTACACAATCACATGACTATCTTCCCATAGAAATCCCCTCATAAACCAGATATATGGTGATCTCCAGACTCAGTCACTTTGAATCCCCAGTTTTAATTGGGCTATTGCCTATTTAGGTGCTAAACACTCCAGGACTGGAACATCATCTTTATGTCACCTGCAAAATGTCTAGCACTCTGTTGGGATAACTGTGGAATAATAAAAATTTTAATATCCTAATTTTTAATGAGAATGTTATATGGAGCTCAAATATTAACTAAGAGGAATGCATTAAGTCAGCCAAATGCTTTCCATTTTCAACACACCCAGTTCAATCCAGACATCTTTTTATTCCTTGTTCTGTGTAATTTGATTAAACACAAGCTAATATTACTTAAACAGATTGTATTGCACTGGCAAATAAGAAGATAAAAATTGATTATTCAAGTAAGGCTAGTCTTTATGTTTTGTGATGGCTGAAACCATAGAACATCTGCAATTTAAAAGCTGGCACATAGTTGGTTTGATGGACATTTATCATTGTCAGACCTTTGTTATGGATAGTAAATTATTCCTCTTACTAGACTGCAGAAGCAGTAAGATCACTTGAAAAAAAATTCAGTTCTATTGTGCTGATCATTATTGCCAATACTATTATGATGCCTATATACATCAGTATTGGACATGTTTATATTAATGGACCCATGATACTTCTTCCTGAGGGGAATGTTAAACCAGTAAACAAAAGTATTACTACCAAAGGTCTGAATATACAAGCAGGCAGAATGTAGGGAAGGTCATAGGTGTGCATATCTGAGGGCAAGAGAGCTGCTGGGATGCTATGATGTGCATCTTCAGCCACAGAATGAGTTATCAGGTGATGCCTGAGGTCGGCCACCTGGGAGAGAGGGATTTGGATCTGCCAGAGGAACAAGTTACTGGAAAGTATCCACCAGCATGTAAATACGTATCAAGTTACCCAGTGGTCATTGCTACTTCTGAGTGGGTAACTTGCTATTTACCCTCTCTCTAGGTTGTTTGTAACCTTCCTTAGACTTTTGTTCAAAAATTTCATTTGGAAATTGCTTTTGAAGATTATCTGTAAATTGAGGCACGGTCTCCCCTTTTACAGCAGCTTTACAGACTGACATTTGGTCTCATCATACTTAAATAAATATGTGCATAAAACAAGAGATGTTCTGAAAGGTTTGTCTCTGAATGGAAGCTTGGCTTTTTCACTCCTGAAGCGAGGATCCCTCTAACCTGGGCAGGCCGGGGCTCATTCAACCTGCAGCTAATGAGAGTTATGGATTCCTTATTTGCTCCCTTTTAGTGGAAGCTTTATCCAGCCTCACCAAATTTTATGAAATATATCTGTAAAATGTCATTTGTTAAATACTTCTGTTCTCTCACGGTAGCAGAAAATTCTTCAGTTTCTGGTGTGATTAACATTTTCACATGAGCCTTGCACCTGTTGACCTACAATGAATTGCAAAGTCTTTGTTCTGTTACATTTTTACTAGAAATCTTGATAGAGTATATCTGGAGAGAAAACAATGAACCAATCAAAGGAAAAAAAAACCCAAAACCCCAAAATCAAATGATGAATGCTACTACATTGCTTAACATGTTTGTGGGCCCTGTATGCATTCTCTAGCTGCCCTGCTGGTGTTGGAGCTGCCTGAGAGTATCAGAATCATTTAAGTGGGAAAAGACCCTTAAAGATCGAATCCAACAGCAGTACTGCCAAGTCCACCACTAAACCACGTCCCTAAGTGCCACATGTACATATCTCTTAAATATCTCCAGAGATGGTGACACAACCACTTCCTGGGCAGCCTGTTCCAAAGCTTGACAGCCCTTTGTGTGAAGAATTTTTTTCTAATATCCAATCTAAGCCTCTGCCAGCACAACTTGAGGCCATTTCCTCTTGTCCTCTCACCTGTTACTTGGGGCTTCTCATCCCTTCAACTGTCCAGGAAAAGCAATTTAGAAACACCTAATATTACAGCTCTTCTTCAGGTAATTTTGAAAAGGAAGACTGTTAATTCAGAGACAAGAAAGTTATTCATTCAGAGAAAAGCATGCTGACTTCCAGGTTGGTTCACAATCATTTCCATTTATCTGGTGAACAGAGTTTGATGTTATAAATGGCTTTAAAGCACTTAATAGTTCCACAATTGCTCTGCCACAGGTCTAACCTCTGCACATGCACAGCAGTCACACAGGGTCCATGAAAGGACTATTCCAGACTGCCTGTACCAAGAACAGTCAGTTGACATGTTTAGAGCAAATACTGCTAACACATTTCTGGCAAAAAGTACTGATCCAAGGGTGTCAGAGTCTCTGGATGTTAGAATCTTGATTCACTATTGAGGTTGGGGTTTTATTTTCTGATGAAATGAAAGTTTTATTGAAAACTACAGGCCCTTTGAGTCCAAAATATATATTTTGGAACATTTTGGTATTGACAGATGGAATCTATGGCTCTAGCAAACCCTGCCCAGACACATACTGGATTTCCTTGGATGGGCAATGCAATGCTTTCAGGGTCTTTCCCCAGTTAAGCACAAGCACCCCATGGCAACTGATGGGGTCATTGCTGAGCAGCTGTGGTGCTAAGACCAAGCAGGATAGAGATCCTCACATTGTCCTCAAGCCTGAAGAAAACAAATAATAGAGCTCCCAAGCTCTCTGTGCAGAAACAAAGGCCAAAGCTAACAACAGAATGAAAAGTGAACAGTTACTCAACAATCCACAGTTTCCATGTGACCTGATAATGGCATGACCATTTTTGCTTGCAAAGAACATTTATCTTCCAGTTTAAACTGGAAAAGAAAGTATGAACCTTAGAAAATGAAATTTTGGCTGTGAGAGAGGAATTTAAAATTCATGGGATGTAGAAGAAGGACACATTTCCACTTTGCTGAACTTAAAGAACATTATAAGAACACTGTGATTTGGGCTTCCTCTGTCCCCTGCATGAATGGAGGCCACAATAGCAATGGACCCTACTACTCATCACCTCTTTTCACACCACTCTCAATGTGTTGCCAGATCCCTCAAGCCCACCAGAAGCCATATACCCTGCTTGGAGGCTGCTGTCATCACAAGAGCCACTCCTGACCCTTATTCTGCTTTTTACCTCTGAATGCAGTATAAAATCAAGACAGTCAGAGTCACTTGCTTACACAGAAATCAAAATATAAACAAAAGGAGAAAATAAATTCACTTTTACCTGATGCTTGGCATACATCCTATATACATTTCTCTTCAAGGACAACACGTAAATAAAGAGGTCTTCAATTTTTAATGGCCATTTAAAACCTCTTCAAGAGGGGCATTAGAATGCCTGGGGGTATTTGTTGCTAATCTTGAAATTTAAAATATTTATATGCAACTAACAAAATTCTTCTCCAGCAAAGGGATACAAGCATACTCTAATCTGGAGGGTTGTTTCAAAACAAGGTCATGTAAATACACTGGTGCTTCACAGGGTGAAGAATATGGAAGCATATTCCTCCACCTTCCAAAACAAAAATTTGCACTATTTGTCACAGCAGTGTCTGTGAGAAGGTCACTGAGGACACAGGGAGAAACCAAGAGGCTCCCTACACATTTTTCCTTCTGTTTTGCAGGGATTGAAGCAGAGCTGGCCATGCTGTCTGGAAGCAGTGTAACATCCAGTTATCCAGAGAATAAGGGGGCCCTGCAGAAGGCAATTTCCTTCATTTCACAAACCCTGATACATTCTTCGGGTAGACTGACCATATCTGAGTGGCCTGCAGGTCCTACAGCACCTGCATTATAGAGCCTTCATTTTAATGCTCGTGAGTAAAGGAGCATCTTCGATTCTTACTGCTCTGTTTTACCACAGCTAATAGTCTACCTTGTGCATTTCTACTTAAAAAGCAGTTTAGAAAGCCCTAAATGATGACAAAGCTTCTTTCTATTTTTTTCCTCCCAAGTAAGCAAAGTGTTTTGTTTTTCTCACAATAAAATGTTTTGGTTTCATAACCCTAAACTGTCAGTGTTTGATGAGTCCAAAGTGCATTTTTTCCAGGATCAGAACAGAAATATTGAGCTGCTTTGACTGCTCTGGTCTCCAGCAGGAGCAATGAAAAGACTGAACTTGCTCAATAGAGGACATCTAGCCAAGCTGTAATCATGAGGAGTGGAGTGTGGCACTTTTCTAGGACTACTCTTGGGCCAAATTGTAACATATTTTGCAAATGTTGGGAAAGCAGTATCCCTGAAAGTCAAAGATCAGTCTTTCTGATGAGTGCTGGCTTCTTACCACTGTGCCACCACCAGACAAAAACAATAGCTACATTTTTCCTAAACTTATTCTCTGAGTCTGTTGTGAAAATAAACCATTTTCAGCTCAGCCTGAGATAATAATTTGAAATGTTAGGCCAAATTAATGTTTTGGAGGCAGTGATGGGAAATACCAAGCAACTTACATCTGGTGTGACCAATTTTGCCTCTAACACAAGCAGTCATTGGCATTTGGCCAAGGAGCTTACATGACAATGGGTGGCATATTGTGCATTCACAGGACAGAAACATCACTCTGAAAAATACACACAAGCACACACCTATCTCTGTTACTTTAATGAGGGAAACAGTTTTCCTTGATTGTCATAGATTTTTCAGGACACTGCTATGTGAGTTCAGTTGCCTGGAAGATGTGTATTTTATACCCACCTGAAAAGTAACCCACGCTTAGATGTGTAGAAACACACAGACAGACATAGACACAGACAGACACACACACTGCTTACTGGTGACACATCCTTCCCAGTATTGGGAAAGTTCTGGGATGCCATCAAATACTGCAGTGCCATCCCAACACTTCTTCAGGACATGTGTGTGGTTCTGTCACTCCCAGCTGATCTAACTGCACTCATGTGCTGGATCTGTCCTGAGCAGTTTCACCCCATGATGAAAACCACAGCACAAGGCCATGCTGCGGGTCTGGAAACATCTCCATACCTAAGCAAGTTTGTCCCATACAGGACAAACTACACCAGCATAACCCTTTCCTTTACCTGCTCCCACCCTGAGGTCTGCAGTGCAGAAAGAATCCCTTTACCTCACATGCACTCTAGGTCTGGAGTCCTACTGTGAAATTTCAGAGGCAGAACTTGCTAACAGGACTCAATTTTTCAGTTTATTGAGGTCTGGAGCAGGTCCAGAGAAGAGCCACAAGGCTGGTGAAAGGACTCGAGCACAAGTGCCATGAGGAGAGGCTGAGGGAGCTGGGGGTGTTCAGCCTGGAGAAGAGGAGGCTCAGGGGAGACCTTATCACCCTCTACAACCACCTGAAAGGAGGCTGTAGTCAGGTGGGGGTTGGTCTCTTCTCCCAGGCAACTAGCAGTAGGACAAGAGGGCACAGACCCAAGCTCTGCCAGGGGAGGTTTGGGTTGGATATTAGGAAGAGATTTTTTACGGAGAGAGTGATCAGGTATAGGAATGGGCTGCCCAGGGACGTGGTGGATTCACCGTTCCTGGAGGTTTTGAAGATGAGATTAGATGTGGCACTTAGTGCCATGGTCCAGTAACCACAGTAGGGTTGGTCTTGATGATCTTGGAGGTCTTTTCCAACCCGGTTGATTCTATTATTCTATGACTCTATGATCTGTTTGGGCATACTGGATTGGCAGAAAGCCATTAGCACAGTTTGGCCATGAGAGCCCTCAGCACAAACACCTGCTATTAGTGTACTAGAGGTATGAAAATGGAATTTTTTTCCTCATTTATGTCCAGAAGGATTTTCCCTCCAGAATTTGTCACTTCGGGTTACTCTCCTTTAGATGGCACTGTTACCACTTCCAAGAGGGATCACTGCTGGCCACTTCGCTAAACAGGGCTGAAACTGTGCCAGGACTGTCACTACCACTATGTTAACAGGCCAGAGTAGGAAAGGAATGCCCCAAAATCAGGGGGAACCCTTTGAGATATTTGCTCTAGAAAGTCTTCATGATATGATCTTTATGGTATCACTCCAGCTCCCACCAGTCAGTTGCTCACTTTGGAGAACCCCTCCGCACAAGGGTTGTACTGGCATGATGACCATCTGAAAACATTAAGGACAAACTTAATCTGCTCCTCTTCAGAATAAGTCTGAAGCAGTTCCCAAAGTCAACAAGAGTCATGTGTGCATATATGTGCATTATCATTTAATTAGCAGAGGTATTAGTTTAGGACTCTCATCTTAAACTAATACATCTGCTAATTAAATTATAATTAAAAGCTATGCTGTTCACAGGTACTGGAATCATTACTTTCCATAATTAGCTACATGCTTATGTCAGAACCACTGCTTTATTTTTTTTGTGTCCACTGCTTCAGTCATCACCTGCTTCAATTGCTTAGGCTTTTCCCCAAGATAGCATATTGGTTTAGCTGTCATTTAATGGGTCTGTACTAAGTACTGCTACATGTTGTGTATTCCTTGATGCCAATTAAATGAATCTTGCCAATTAAGAGCATTTTCAAGTGAGAAAGAGAGATGATTCCAGGACACCATTCAGCAGTGCTCAGAAACAGCCAGAAAACAAATACAAGAGAACTCAAAGAAAATGTTTAGGTAATCTTAAGTTTGCTAGAGCAAGTGCTCAAAATTAGAAAGCACTCAAAGAAACTGCTGGTTTGGTCCAACACTTTACTACATACTGACACTTTCTTCAGCTAAACATGTCTGTTGGATCACTTGCTCTGGTGCTTCCCCCAGCTTTGGAGAAAGAACAGAAACATGAGAACAAGACAAGAGAGCCATAGGCATGGACAGAACCTTGCCTGCATAAAAGCTCAGGTCCTTGGGCTGTTTTTAAGACTCAGTCCTGTTGTCACTGCCTAGGAGCACATTTTCCAACTGAAGTCCAAATCAGAGAAAAACAAGTCTAAGTCTTGGACATTATTTTGGTATGGTGTAAGGAGAGAGAGGCATACTAAAATTAGGCTACAGGTGACTATTAGCCCAGAAGAGGCTCCCTAGCACCAAAAAAGGATTGGACCCCCTGCTAAGAAGAGTGAAACTTCCAGTTGGACAAATCAACCCCAAACTTCTTTGGAATATAGGCTCATGTTTTTCCTGTGGGAGTATTTTTCCTTTGCCAAACTGCAGTTCCACTCACACCTCAACCATTTTGCCTGCAGGCTTCTCAGAAAAAAACACACACAATTAGCATTATATTTATAATGGAAAAAGTTTTTTTCTCTATGCTACCAGAACTCAAAGCTACTTAACACAATTTTGCTCAAGTTTTCAAACAATAACGCCATCTAGGAAAATGTCTACAGATTATATTTTCGAATGACACTCAAAAACTCTGTCTATGTTGCAAGACAACTGACTGCCCAGTTACACAACTACTTGAGTAGTCCCAGATTGTCCCACTACATGTAGGCTCTCAATTTAAGCACTGAACTTAAAAGTGCAGCAGCCTTAGGCCTCCCTGGAAGTCTCAGATGAGACAGGCAAGTACCTCAAGCAGAAATTCAGGTCTTTGGAGCTTTAAATAGTCTTCTCAAAGTGCTCACCTGCCTGCATGCACTAAAAATGAAACCTAAAGCAGCCATTCTGCTAATGTAGGTACCACATCTGGGTACCTAATGGATGATGGTTGGGCTCATGCTGCCAGTACTTCTCCTCTCCTCACCCAGGGAAGCCTAGGTGGGGGAGTGCCTTTTCCTGGGAGAGGTCCATGTTATGTGGCTCCCAGCAGTGAACAGCAAGGCAAAAGTGTATATACACACCAGGGAAACCAGGCAAACGCAGAATGGACTGATACTCCAGCTGAACACAGGTAAGTGAGATCAGCAGTGGGTCTGAAAAGAATCTATATCTAGTCCTGTCCAAGCCTGAAGGTGCTTAAATTCTATGGATGTATTACTTTTCACCTCCAGGCACTCAGAGGGGCATTACTGCAATCAACCCCCAGCCAGCGTGATAGTATAGACGAGCTGGGAACAGAAGGCACAGCTATACTTGGTCAGGACATGGAGAGGATGCTATTTAATGAAGACCCCTGAGTTGTTCAATTTAGAAGACATTCTCAGAACAGACCTAACAAGCACCAACATAATGAGAGTCATCTCAAAACTCAGATGCTGCAGTTGTTCCTATTATAAAACATATTCAGAGGAGATGAAGAAGATATGCCCAAGCTTCCAGAATTCCTTCAGCAAATTGTGAATGAGGTATGTGATGAAAAAATCTCTCCCCAGTGGACAATGCTGAGTAGACAGTGCTCTGTCCTTTTTGTTTCCCTCTGCTTTAACCAGGGATACTTCACAGTCAACTCAAAAAAAACCAAAACAAAAAGCTTAGAAATGCCCATCAAGCCCAGAAATGTCAAGCCTCAAGAAAAATAGAGGAGGAAGATCCCCTGGGAAAGTATTTAAAATATTTAGGACATTTTAAAAATTCCTTGTTTTTTCAGTTCAGTGAAGCTCCCCCTGGCAAGATAAGCTCCTACTTAGGGAACAGTGTGAACTACCATTATTTGTTCAAAGGTAACCTTTCCCACTAGTATAAAAAACCCAAAACTGAATAAAGTATTTCAGAGTTTGTAAAGACTGATTGAGTTTTGTTTTCTTGGTTTTCTTTCTCTCATTAAGTACTGAAAGTTTACTCTTGTCTCGCCCAAAAGTAGACAAATGAGCAATCAAGGGTATTACCTGAACCTTGGGTCCTACTGCTGGTGATTGTCTGCCTGTTTTACAAGGTAGTTGGGATACCAGCTGAACTTGGGATGGTATAAAATACATGGGCATCATGTGAACCAGGTCTGGACCTCAAAGCCCAGCTAGATTTCCCAGATCACCGAACAGCTTTTTAAACAACACCTACAAGTCTTTCATGGTTATTTTGACCATCTTAAAATGTATTCATTTTGTCTTGAGTTTAGTGAATAAATCATCTTCTCTACTGACAACATTTTCTTTATGTTCTCTAGACCTGCTGAGTGTAATCTCCTAAACACTAAGACAATGTTGTTCTAACTTCTTCAGGAATTACCACCTCTGTAACAGGGAAACTCTCCCTGATTCATGGCGAACAGAAAGAATAGATAATGATTGTGAGAAAGCAAATAATTTCCTTCATCCAACATCTTTGGTTGACTAAATGCATGGCTTGTCTTTGCATTTGTTCACAAGCATCAATATCTCAGTTACACTTTCTGTTTCAGCTGCAGTGGTCAGAGACTGGGATTTCTAAGTTTCTCTATCTGCTTCACTCCCAAAAACATCCTGAAGCTCCCTCCATGCTTGTGACAAATGCTTCAGTCATAATTCTTCCTTTTGCAAGTTCCTGAACTTTTATTTTCAAATATATGGCATAAAAATATTCACTTTATCCTACTGGGTGACATCTACACTCTACACGTGATTTCTTTGGTCAACCTGAGCCCCAAGCTTGTTGACATGAGAGAGGTGCCAGACTTCCTTTCCTTTTGCAGATATCCTTTCTATGATTCCATGAAATTATAATTTCCTTCTATAATAATAACCTTTGCAAAGAAATTACATGCTTTGCTCCCAAGAACAAAGTTCCAATGATGGTAGAATAAATTTGGTCAAGTGACAGGTGTAAAGGCAAAGTATCGTTCCAATGGTAAAAAGTACCCATTGTACTTACCTGCCTGAAAAAGTGCTGTGTTGTTATAGCAAAGACATCAAAGCCACAGCTGGCTCTTTTAAGCTCATCTCGGATATTGATTAATTGCCGGGACTGCTCCTCACACTTTTCCTTCAATCTCTGAATGAACTGCTTTTCAGTGTCTCGACTCTCTCCTGGTTTGGGGGAGAATCCATTCTTTGGGGTGGTTGGCCTTTGCTTGGGATGCCCTTCAAAGAAGAGAAGAAAAGACCATCCAGGTCACTTACTTTATATGTTATGGTCAGGACTTTTATGCATTTCTAGGGCCTTTGGGACTCATCCGTTTCAAAGAAAATAAGGTCTGTAGCCTTCACACAGAACCATAAAGACTTTAAAAAAACCCCTGAGATCACAGTGAAATATGTTTCCTTAGAGGTCAAAGCTCAAAGCTTTGTAACAGCCATCTCACCTCAGCATCTGAGCCTGAAGGTCTTCTGCAAGTTGAGGAAAGCTCTCCTAAGAGTGTCTCACTGAGAACTGAGGAAAGATTCACCTCATCTATGTTAGACATCTACAAGAACAGAGGTCTACATCTTGATGTGTGATGCTGGACTCTCTTGAATGTCAGTAAGAGAAATGGGTACTTCCAGGTTGAGATTCACCTTATCTTATTGTGGATGTGGAAAACAGCTGGATGACATTTACACTCTACACAGGATTTCTTTGACCACCTGAACCCCAAGCTTGGAGACTTTACAGAGGTGCCCAATTTCATTTACCTTTGCAGATTTCCCTTTGTGTCCAAATAGGACAATGTGGGGCTGGAGTTGTCTCTTCCTGAATGCAAACACAGCATGGGTTGCTTGCTATTGGCATATCACTATTTATTTTTATCAACAATACTGCAGCCTACCTTGTAGTTCCCCTTGCTCTCACCTTTATAAGAAGTCTAAAGTTGCAGCACTTAACAAATACGTATCAAAATGCCAATGGTACCACATAAATTTGACTAGTTACACCACTGGTTGTACACAGCTGCTATTTCTGCATCATCAGTCACACCAGAATCACTGTATGGTTTGCCTGCAGAAAGGGGCACAGACAGATCCTGGCTCCTCTGGTGTGTTAAGAGAAAGGTTGGATATGCAAGAATATGAACAAAAAAAAGGTCATCTTGTAGTTTCATAGTCTTGTTGTATACTGTTCCTGAAAAACAGTACATAAACAGTATTTCCAACTAGTCTTCAGGATTGGATGTAACAGAGGATGGTCTTCTTCCATGGATGCTACCTACCTCTTTCCCAAAAATGAGAAAAATCCTTCCAGACAGATGCCTTTGATGGTATGAGTCTAAGCCAATTTGTAAAGTGGAGCATTGTTCCAGAGGTGGATGTGCTTTAGATATTTTAGATCTTTAAGACTGTGGCCTGGGTATGCAAATGAATCCTTCGGACAATTTTAGTAGGTCAGGGAGGAAAACAGTATGGCTTTGACACAGCAATATGCCAGGAGTGTATTCCTGCTTTTTCAGATCGCCAGCTTGTGTGGAGCCATTGGGAGCATATCTTTCAACTTGCTTGACTATGTCCTGACTCCAGGCTAAGCTTGCAAGGAGCTAGCTCCAGCAGAGATGCTCCCTCAGGTCTCCAAGTATTTCATGGTGCAACTGCAGATAGCCACAAGTGCAAAACAAGCTTTGAAACTCTTTGTGCCCATGACTTGCATTTGCAAAAATGTATACCAGGATGTGCAATACGTCAAGACTAACATCATGATGTTGCAAGACCTAAATATAATAATCATACTAATATAATACAAGGACTTTCTGTCATTCAGAGAGTTCAACAGCAGAGCTATTAGCCTCTACTCATTTTCATGTCAGTTAAAGCCTGTGAACCTTCTTGAGCAGGATGATATTTTCTTACAGATTCTTCCATTCGTGTAAAGGGGCTTTTAACTGGGCAGTAGGTAATATCCCAAAAAAAGAAATCCATAAAAGCAACAGCCACAAATATATATCATTTTAGTATAAAAATCTTGAGTTGTTTAAGCAGCATGGTGATGTTACAACAAAAGACTTAGGGAGAAGTGTAGGGTAAAGCCCTTGAAATCAGTCCGGTTCTAATTGAAACAAAACCCCATCAGGTTGCTTTGCCTTGTCTCTTTCTAGCCCTGCTGTTCACTGGAAGATTTGAAGTGCACATCTCTGTGTTGTCCTTGTCAGTATTATAAGCTGCCCTTGTAAATTAAACTGTGCTGTTCTCCTCAGGGATAAATCTGAATTTCTCGGTTCATTTGGGTCTGAAAGACAGCTTAGTAAGCTTATTCTGCCATTGATGTCTCTCTTCTGTTGCTCTGCACAAAACAGGGTATATATTAATGATGTTGGCCCTGATCCTGAGTGTCCTTTTTGCTGATAGTGGAATCAGGGGGAGGCAGATCCAGCGTATGCTGAAATCACTGAACCCCTTTGATCCGCTTCAAAACCACCAAGTCTTTTTTATCTACCTGACTGTTTGAACTAAGGGGACATAACAAGTCTCCTACTCATAATTAACACAGTCCACAAGGATTTAGATGGGGAATGCAATTTATTCACTTTTTAACTGTCCAGTTTTTGACATGTTGGTTTGGAAAGTGAGCAAATTATTTTGAGACAACTGATAACAGGCAGTCTGTAGAGTGACAGATGTCAGAAACAGATGGTACTATCCTAAAAAGGAGTGTAAGGAGATTACCTGCACCTATGGACACCTGTTCCTATACACAGATTTCAGGAATGGTATAGCATCAATAGATAAAATTATGACCCCTACAAGACTCTGTGTCTCAAAACTCCCTTGCAAGTTTTCAGGAGGACTGATCCAAATTCTAAAGAACAGATTCAAGGCTAAAAATTTTGTACGACAGTCAAAAACCAGCACTGACTAAAAGGAACTGCATGTGAGGAGGCCAGTAACAGAGGGAAAACAACCAAGAAACAGCACTCAGAAATTTTAGAGCCTTTTTCATGGCCAGATGTAACTGTGGTGAAGTTACCTGTGAGATACATGCTCATCCATCAAAAAGTGTAAAGATGCAGGAGCATGTGATCCTGATGGAGGAAAGGCTATGCTACTGCCCCTTAGCACCAGACACAGAGTATGCTCTGTGTCCTGTTCAATGGCTGCTTTGACTATTCTTTGAAATTGCTAAGTAGGTAAAAAAATTGTCTGTGTTTACTGCTTTGTTATTGCTGTTGTTATTTCAAAGAATGCCAAAGGCTACTCTAACAAAATAAATCAAGATGAAGTGTATTTTCCTATTTGATCCTTATAAAGATAAATGATTTTAGATTGCCATAATATAAGACAACCAAGCCTAAGAAATTCTAATTCACTCTGATGAATAGAGTTCAGTTACTTAACCCCTCATGGGAATGAAGAAACCTTTGAGGCCTCATGAATTGGATATGCCAGAAATTTAAGCCTTGAAAATCATGAAGTCACCCATGGAAATGCAGCCCTCCTTAAGACAATACAAATATATAGTACAAATATGCCTGTGTTTCATTTTGCTTTCTAATTCTAGTGGAAGCAGATCAGTTGTACTGTAACATGCTGCTACAGCCACAATCAGTACTGATGCTTAAACTGAACTCCCACTGTTATAAACATTGGTGAGCTGCTGGTGAGCTGCTGGTCTGGTGCTCTGTGCAACAAATTCTTCTCTGGATCTCTCTTGGTGATCTCATCAGGTGCAAAATAGTCTGAAAATTATGCAATTCAGATGGCAGCATTAAGTTCATTTTTCACTCTAATATCTCTGTAAGGAGAAGAATTCTGAGTCCGGTTGGTGCCTGGAAGATTAAATTTAACCTTCCATTTTCTTAATTTTGTTGGTTGAGAAGAATAGGGATTGAATTTAGTAAAAATAAAGAGACTCTTGATGCAAGTTATGGGAGCCAAAGAGCTGTTCTACGTGCTTTATATTTTACCACCAAATGCAGTAACATGGGGTTCTACCCTCCACAATTATAACTTGAGTATCATATAGATCTAGAGATGACAATTTATGTTTTCAAGTGAGTCTGAAAAATGAGGCAATGGAAGATAAACTGCAAGTACAGTGAAATCAGTAGGACCACACATGCTCATTTCATAAGCATTTAGATCAGTCAAAAGCCAGCCTTACAAAAGCCATCATGTACATCAAGTTAATGTACACTTAGCAGACATAAACAGAAATAATTTATCTTCATTTTAGTAACTAAACAACAGTATTCTTCGGAAATGCTCAAGACATGTGTTTGTGCCCAATATTGAGAGGTAAATTGACAATGTCCCAGTAGCACTCTGAAGGTTATTTCTATAGACAATCCCTTTTCCAATTATGTATAGGAACAGCCCAGGAAATTTAGTGCCTCTGCATAAATGTAAGAGTAGATTCTGACTAATATACTATCACTTCAGGCAATTGTCTGAGGTGTCTTTTATTCTGCTATATCTACCGTTCTCTTTTTCTACAAGAAAATTTTAATGATTAAAAAAAAAGTTCCTGTGCTCTTAAACATGTAACAGCAACAACTCTTTGTCTTGAAGGAGAGATGATTGCATGGTTGTAACAAAGAAAACAAAAGTCTATTCAGCTCATGCATTGGTATGATAAAGCTTGCTGTATTCACAGCCAGCTTAATGAACCTTGGAAACAATCAATCCTCACTTAACAAGACTAGGTCTCAGATTCGAGTGTGTTAACAAGACATGCAAAATCAACAAGTTTAAGTCTTCCCTGAAAAAGTACTTTTGGGTTCATAAATACCTGGTGAATGGAGCTTTGTGGCTGTTACTGCTGATTTCTTAGGGGATGAGACAGCTGGTCTGCTAGCATCCTGATCTTTTTGTACTTCTTTCTTCACACCTGTTTTAGAAAAAAAAAAGGTAGAAAGATATCTGGTTTATAATTCTGTTCACAATTGTGCAGAACTGTGCCACTAAGATACATACCAAAATGGCAAAATATAAGTATTTCACCATACACATCCTGGGCTTTGCACAAAATGATGCCACACAGCATTTCTGGGTAGGATGCCAACGTGTCATGTCTGCAAGCAAAACTGTGTACACGTGTCTGAGCTGACACGCACAGCACCAAAGAAGGTCTTACATGCTATCTTGGTTTTCCAATCATCTGCACAGTGGCAAACACCACTGAGGCACAAAAAGCTACACAGATAATGCAGCCTATCTGTTCTGAGTCCTGTGCTCTGTCTCTTTACTTTGCTGTGCATCCTTGGTCTGGGCTGCAGGGGAAGCTGAGTAGGACGGCGCAAAGCTGACTGAAGTTACCTGCAGGTCTCTGCTCTATCAACTTTTTCCACAGGTTAGGAACTGCCTTTTCTGGTGAATAGCTTTGCCAAGAGAGTCTCATACAGGTAAGAGAGAGGCTTGAACCAGAAGCAGGCAGGATGTGTCAGAGCTGTGCTGGATGTGGCTGCCTGTGCAGTCAGTCAGGCAGGGATAGAGGGGTGTAGCACACTCTGTACAAACCTTCAAGACACTGTGCCCATGTGGGATGCAACAGGGCATGGAATTTTTCAAAGGGAGGCAATTCAATGTGTGTTATTATTTGTTCCAACACTGGAGCTCTCTAGTCAGGGCCTCAGGATGGTCTGTCAGTTGTCCAAGTTCTGCAGTCACCAACTGGTTCTTGTACCAGAAAGATACAACTTCATCTGAAAGCCAGAGCGGCCACCCAAGCTCAGCTCACTCCTCCTGCCCACCCACAACTCCCATCAAAATATCTGTGGGGACCATGCTGAGTGCAGTAATGTGAACTCCTACCCTGCTTGTTTGACCATGGTGTGACAGTCACAGCCACAGGATTTCAAGCAGAAAATACTCATCAAGGAAGTAAGAAGAAAGAGCACGAAAAAGCAAACCCCTGAGACTGTATTTTCCTGCTTTCTTTCTATTTATTTTATCATTAGTGTTTGTTGAAGGTTGCATTTTATCCTGAAGGACTGTGTCACAGCCCCTGGATACGCAGGAAGAACAGAGATTTAAGGGAAGCCACTTGTCATAGAGGAAAGACAAAGTTTGCCTTATTAATTTTCCCTTCTTTCATGAGTACGTTCACAGCCATCTTACAGGAAAATGTCCCAGAGAATCTGAAGTATCTGAAGAAGGAAAACAAAATCATATTTTCTTGGTGTTGCCTAATGACAGTGGCAGTACAAAAGTTAACACTATCTTCCACTTTGCTTAATGCAAATGTTACCTGGCTATTTCAACAGAGGAAATAAGTGATAATTTTATACGGGGATCATAATCTTCAGGGACACTTACTGGATGACTAGTTTTCTGCTCCTTTCAAAGCCACAGCTAGTCACAGTTGCAGTACCAGGTTTATTTCTGATGCATCACTTGCCCTTCCCCTTCTGTCTGCATCAGGACCCGCAAGCAGTGAGCTGCAGACACAGCATTTGTCACGCACCAGAAACTGAGCTGCATATTTTCTAGCATTGTTTCTCAGCATTTGCTTGCAAAGTGCTTCTGCATGGAGCACATGCACCTGCACAAGTCTTGTGTCCAGCTGTTTGTGGGAGGGTGGCACAGAAGGTCTAAAACCTTTTTTGACTCTCTTTCACAGTTCATAGGCAAATCACATCATCAGTTGACAGGGGCTGGTAAAGACAACTCTTCTTTATACATTTACTTTTGTCCATCTCCATTTTCTCTGCTGTTTATAAATTCAACATCTTAAGACTATGATTCTCATTTGTGATTAATACTTTTCACAGTGAAGTGACTGAAGATATGAATTTCCTGTGTCTGCCACCTATTACACTGTACTTTACTACAGAGCAGGACATAAAATAAGTTTATGGTGCCTTTTCATTACTAAAGACAAAGCAAAAGCAATATGAGATGGGAGCTGTGAGACAAAACCAGAGCTTGTTTTTAAGGCATAGTTTATATAGTTACAGATTTGAGCATTACTTTTTCATGGTAATGAAGCTTTGGCTTCCCTGTGGCTTTAAAAAAAAAAAAAGATACATGAATGGGCCATATACTGAGCTCCTCCATAAATTTTTCTATGGCAGATGTCAGACAATGATAGTGTGTGTTTTTCTTATGCTTTCAGCAGTAAAGGGCAAGTAAATAATTAATTACTATTGTTTTTGAGACATTTTCAATGAGGAACACCTGGGGAATTTGTTCAGCCCCTTAAGCTTAAGCACAAACCAAGGAACTATTCCACAATTAGAACTTGGTTGAAAGAAAACAGAACAAAGAAGCAGAGAAGCCCAGAGAGCACCTTGTTTCACAGAGAGCAAGGCAGGGTCTGTGGAGGGCAGTGAAAGTCATGTGTGGGTGCAGATGGTGCTGCCTGGCAGGGGCAGCTGCATGGGAGTCATTGACTCCAGAAGGTGGCATCAGCAGAGCGAAGGTGCAAATAGATATCTTGGCAAGATAAGTAGGATTAATAACAAGGTGAGGGAAACAAGGATAACTTCCCTCCTTCAGTATACAAGACTATGAGAGCTCCTGAGGTTTGGCAGGGGGGCAGTGCTAAGTGAGGAGGAATTGTGCACCAAGGGAAGAGGCAGTGCCCAGCACAGACTTGCTGGGAAGGGACCAAGTTGAGAGACACACGGAGGTAGCAATTATTCAACTTCTCCTTCATAAGTAGAAGGGCCCTGGTGGCCCCTCTGTGGCCCACCTTAAGAGGAGAGGGATTTAGAAACTACACAGCAGGCAAAAGAAAGGACAGTCTCTGGGAACAAACTCTTATAATTCTGCTAAGCTTATCACCTGCAGGGAAATTTTAGGGGAAGAGCCATCCCTGGCATCAGACCTCAAATAAAAGCTTTTGCTGAATATTCTTCTAAAATTGGGGTTGTTATTCTCTTGTCTTTTGAAACAACAGCTGTTAGTTGGTTAAAAGAGAAACATTGAGAAAACATGTTGATTTCAAGTGAAGTGCCTGCAGGGAAAATTAATTTTTAAATAACAAGTGTTTGGGCTCAAAATTTGTCATTTCTCAGAAATATAGAACTTCAGGTTTAAAAAAATCTGAGTGAGAGCATTGGTGTAATGATCAGCATAATATGCAGTACCACAGGGTATGGCACAGCAGGAGGTTACACAGTTTGATCTTTTCTAGCTCCAAGTACTAGAAGTAACTCAAAGGCTAAAATGTACATAAAAAGTCTGATGCTCCACTGTAACTCGGGAAACAAGACAAACATTTCTGTTGTTATTACAGGCCTGAATGTGTGTAAAACCTCAAATACTACTCTGACTGTTTTATATATTTTGAAATGTTAAAAGGTGTTGTGCGTGCAACCGTAAGATAATAACAAAGATATAAAATACTATTTTAAAAGGAAATGAAGCACCATAAGTGACACCATTTCTTGAACCTGCACACTGTTTTAATTTTCTTCTAGGTTCACCTTTCAAGATGCAAAATTTACTTCAAACTCTTAGCATTATTGCCCACAGACTGGAAATGTGGAAATCCAATTAGCTCCGTGT